>NC_041725.1:0-300000 GCF_900700375.1 Denticeps clupeoides | reverse complement strand
TGCTGGAGGTAGTCTGCACGCTTGATTCAGTGACTCGGAGAAAACAAACAGAAGCACATCCATTGTACAACTGGTACAGAAATCCGTGGTTATAGTGGTATATTTGTGTAATAGTGGCCTGGTACCCTAACTACGACAGCCTAACTAAGGTGAATTTAACACTGTGCAGGGTGGGAGGAATAAATCTCAATCTTATTGACAAAGTTCTGTGGATGCAGAATGAAATGTCTCTACATTAAAGTCCAGTTGCCATGACTCAACTTTCATACAAATTCACTTGGATGACTGAGAATCTTCACAGACATTTATTTCTTATTTAGCCCAAAATCACATACAGTATGTCTCAATGGGCTTTGACAGGTCCTGCAGTTGACACCCCCCACACTTGACCCTTCTGCACACAAGGAAAAACCTTGGGAAGGAGTGATACAGAGAGGGACCCCCTTCCAGGGTAGAGTGAGCCTGCAAATGGTGTCAGTGCAGGGTTGGGGATGATTTGTCCAATAGGAGAAAATGTCCTACAGTTGTAGGGATGGAGAAGTCAAAAGTGTAGTCCAGTGTCATGGTCTACATTACGTGTCCATTATGAAGCTACTGGTCCATTTGAAGATCCCTGAAGCTGTTGTTGTTACGGTGTTTCATTTCATGCTCAGTCATTGTTTAGCAGTTGCCAGGAACCAGGATTTATCTGATGGTTTCTTCACTGGGGTCTGCCAGTAGTCTGGGTGCTTGATTCCGTGTCTCGGAGAAAAACAAACAGAAGCAGCGGCAGACGTTGGCATCGTACAACTGGTACTGAAGTATGTGGCTGTAGTGGTATATTGGTGCTACAGTGGCCCGGTACCCTGACTAGGACAGCCTAACTAGGGTGAATTTAACACTGTCTGTGTCTAACAGGACGAATGTGTGATAAAGTGGACTTAATCATTTACACTGTGTCTGGGCCTTTGACAGAAGGCCAGAGAAAACAGATGTATTTTCAGTTTGGATTTAAACTCTGAGACTGAGTCTGAGTCCCGGACACTGACAGGCAAGCCGTTCCACAACTGCGGAGTTCTATATGAGAAGGATCTGCTCCCAGCTGTGACCTTCTGTACTTTTGGTACCAGTAGGGACCCCACACCCGATGATCGAAGGGGGCGTGATGGGTCGTAAATAACTAAAAGTTTAGGGCTTTATAGATCAAAAGTAGGATTTTGTAGTCAATCCTAAATTTGATGGGTCACTACAACATAGTGAATAAAAAGATTGTATTCATAGTTAGGGGTCCTAGTGAACCAGAATTGATCACTTTATTGATGGTAACATGGAACCAAATGCCTTAAATTTAGATGTAATGACAGTGCAAGCTATTAGTATTAGTTATTAGTAGACATAAAACCCATCATGAACATCCGTTGGCCTGTATACTGCAATCTTTTTTTTTTATACTCCTCATCTCCTCTCATGTAATATCTGATGCATGTTCTTATGATGCATCGTATAACATTGCATGTGACAAATAAATTTTGACCTGAATTTTATATTGTATTATTTGTACATTGGGATTTCAAGTCAATTTAAACGTTTTTTTAACATTTCTGAGACCAGAAATTGTAATCCAAGCTGACTGATAGATCCTTCTCCCATTTCGCAATTGGATTCAGATTAATCTATTTTGGAAAAAGTCCTGGAATTTTTAAACATTAATTTGGGAATTTTATCACTTGGTGATATTTGTAACTTGAAAAGACTTACATTTACTTTTTTCTATAACTTTAACTTGTTGATATTCTAAGAATATATTCTTCTTCTCAAAAAAATACAGCAAACACTTGTAACTCCAAGTCAATCACATTTCTGTTGTAAAACTGTGGAGAATGGAGTAAATCTCTCTCTCTACACACAAAAGCACTGTATTAAAGCCACTACAACTTGATGTTACCTGGCTGAAAGAGGCGTGGCACAATAGAGGTTAAAAGGTTAAATTATTATTGCAGTTACATGTAAATATTGGATGTAAAAAAGGTACCAATGTTACAAAGAAAACCGAAAAGATAGAGAAAAGACAGAAAAGTGGTTAGAGAGAAGACTCGGAACTGGAAGTCATAGTTCCTGATGGAAAAGAAGATGAGGAGGTGAGGAACAGGAGACTGACCCCCACGCACCATCACCACCAAATGGTCACGAGAACAAAGAGGTGTTTGCCTCTCCAAAGGCAAAGTTGCAGAAGTACCGTGGTCCTGCAGAATGCCCCGTCTTGCACTGTGAAATCAAACTGTCCAATTTAGAAGCAACAATGATTGCTGATCAATTTCACATGCTGTTGTGCAAATGGAATAGACAGCAAGTGGAAATTATAGGCAACATCTTCCAGCATGACCGGTTTGGCAGTTGGTCAGTAATGGTGTGGGTGGCATTCCTTTGGGGGCCCACACAGCCCTCCATGTGCTCACCAGAAGGAGCCTGACTGCCATTAGGTACCGAGATGAGATCCTCAAAGACCATATGGTGGTGCGGTTGGCCCTGGGTTCCTCCTAATGCAAGACTGTGCTAGACCTCATGTGGCCAGAGTGTGTCAGCAGTTCCTGCAAGACAAAGGTATTGATTTCCCCATACCTGAATCCAATTAAACACATCTTAGACATCATGTCTCGCTCCATCCACCAATGGCAAGTTGCACCACAGACTGTCCAGGAGTTGGCAGATGCTTTAGTCCAGGTCTGGGAGGAGATCTCTCAGGAGACCATTAGCCACCTCCTCAAAAGCATGCCCAGGGATTGTAGGGAGGTCATAAAGGCACATGGAGGCCACACACACTACTGGGCTACTACTTCTTTTTAGGACATTATATCAAAGTTGGATCAGCCTGTAGTTTTTTTTTTCACTTTGATTCTGAGTGTGACTCCAAATGCAAACCTCCATGGGTTGATAAATTTGATTTCCATTGATAATTCTCTCCCTTTTTCAAAGGTTTTAATGATTTTTTCCAATTCCTTAAGACTATAAATATGTTACTATTTTGATTTGCAGACATTTGATTGTGATTATTAGTGCTTAAATGAATATAAAGATAAAAAATTTAAATATCTGTTGAATGAAAATGTTTTCCAACATGAGAGTCAATCTCTACCTGTATTGGTTTACTGGGTGAACCTACCACTTGCAATGTGGTGGAGGCCCAGACACAGTGTAAATTATTAAGTCCACTTTGTCACACATTCGTCCTGTTAGGCTGTCCTAGTCAGGGTACCGGGCCACTGTAGCACCAATATACCGCTATAACCACATATTTCAGTACCAGTTGACACCGTCTGCCGCTGCTTCTGTTTTTCTCTCCGAGACACTGAATCAAGCACCCAGACTACTGGCAGACTCCAGTGAAGAGACCATCAGATAAATCCTGGTTCCTGACAACTGCTAAACGATGACCCAGCATGAAACGCACCACCGTAACAACAGCAGCTTCAGGGATCTTCAAATGAACCAGTAGCATCATAATGGACATGTAATGTAGACCATGACACTGGACTACACTCCTACAACTGTAGGACTTACTTTTTTCTTATTGGACAAATCATCACAAACCCGGCACTGACACCACTTGCAGGCTCACTCTAGCCTACTACAAACTAGTAGTTTTTAGTTTGTTTTTATTTTTAGCTATTTTAGGGGGATATCTGTGTGCGCAGGTGACTATTACTGTGCATAATTATTAGGCAACTTAACAAAAAACAAATATATACCCATTTAAATTATTTATTTTTACCAGTGAAACCAATATAACATCTCCACATTCACAAATATACATTTCTGTCATTCAAAAACAAAACAAAAACAAATCAGCAACCAATATAGCCACCTTTCTTGGCAAGGACACTCAAAAGCCTGCCATCCATGGATTCTGTCAGTGTTTTGATCTGTTCACCATCAACATTGCATGCAGCAGCAACCACAGCCTCCCCAGACACTGTTCAGAGAGGTGTACTGTTTTCCCTCCTTGTAAATCTCACATTTGATGATGGACCACAGGTTCTCAATGGGGTTCAGATCAGGTGAACAAGGAGGCATGTCAGTAGTTTTTCTTCTTTTATACCCTTTCTTGCCAGCCACGCTGTGGAGAACAATACAATACAAAATGTATCAATACATTATCATTTATCTTCGTCTAGCACCTAACAATCTCTGAGCATGCTCTTCACTGACAAGTTTGAGCCTTATCAGGGCTCTTAGTTTGTAAACTCAATATTCTATAGAAATCGAACAAGAATTGCTGGTGTCTTCCTCTTGTAAGTCGCTTTGGATAAAAGCGTCTGCTAAATAAAGTAAAGTACTTGGACGCGTGTGATGGAGCATTGTCCTGCATGAAAATCATGTTTTTCTTGAAGGATGCAGACTTCTTCCTGTACCAATGCTTGAAGAAGGTGTCTTCCAGAAACTGGCAGTAGGACTGGGAGTTGAGCTTGACTCCATCCTCAACCCAAAAAGGCCCCACAAGCTCATCTTTGATGATACCAGCCCAAACCAGTACTCCACCTCCACCTTGCTGGCGTCTGAGTCGGACTGGAGCTCTCTGCCCTTTACCAATCCAGCCACGGGCCCATAAAGACTCACTCTCATTTCATCAGTCCATAAAACCTTAGAAAAATCAGTCTTGAGATATTTCTTGGCCCAGTCTTGACGTTTCAGCTTGTGTTCAGTGGTGGTCGTCTTTCAGCCTTTCTTACCTTGGCCATGTCTCTGAGTATTGCACACCTTGTGCTTTTGGGCACTCCAAGTGAGGTTGCAGCTCTGAAATATGGCCAAACTGGTGGCAAGTGGCATCTTGGCAGCTGCACGCTTGACTTTTCTCAGTTCATGGGCAGTTATTTTACTCCTTGGTTTTTCCGCATGCTTCTTGTGACCCTGCTGACTATTTTGAATGAAACGCTTGATTGTTCGATGATCACGCTTCAGAAGCTTTGCAATTTTAAGAGTGCTGCATCCCTCTGCAAGATATCTCACTATTTTTTTACTTTTCTGAGCCTGTCAAGTCCTTCTTTTGACCCATTTTGCCAAAGGAAAGGAAGTTGCCTAATAATTATGCACACCTGATATAGGGTGTTGATGTCATTAGACCACACCCCTTCTCATTACAGAGATGCACATCACCTAATATGCTTAATTGGTAGTAGGCTTTCGAGCCTATACAGCTTGGAGTAAGACAACATGCATGAAGAGGATGATGTGGACAAAATACTCATTTGCCTAATAATTCTGCACTCCCTGTAGCAATAGAAAGGCTGTAACAATGTCCTGTGAAGTCAAAAAAAGGAAAGTTGTGTAAATTGAAAGGAAATAAGTCGATTCCACTGTTGTGTCTGCAGGGCCTGAGGCTGTGCGTTCATAAGCACTGGTTTTTCAGTGGTTGTTAAGTAAAATTATTCAACAAATATAAATTTCAATAATACTTTGTACATTTTGCAATTTATATGAAAAGCATTTAAAAATATCAAGCATCCTATGTCGGTTTATAAGCACTTAGGTGCAATACAACCAGTGAGAGAGCACAGCAGTGTGTATGATCAAATAATCAAACAAGGACAAAATAAAAGCATAAAAATACCAGTGAGACCGATTTAAGTACAACATGAAAATACATTTATTGGTTGAGTGTTGCGTATCATATTTCTCAACAGAAACATCTGAAAATTTTCTTGTAGGCTGTTGTCAATATGAACTGTGACATGGCTTGCATGAGGTTAACCCCATCTCTTTCACATTGACATACAACAAAAAGTAGTCACAAAAAAGCAAAATGTGTATATAGTAGTAATGTACAGTGCTATCCTAACAAAATAAGAGGAGCTTCAGTTTTTAGCCTTACTCTTTAACTGTTTCATAAAACAGTTAAAGGGAGAGAAAAAAAGGGAGAGAAATAACTAACAAATATTATTTTCAATGCCAGCGTACCAAAAAAAAAGAATCTACCTACTGTACACTACACACATGCCCTTGCATTTTTAGAAGTCTCCAGTCAAACAAATACATGATCATACTACACCCATCTAGTGCACTGAGCTGCAGGGCAAACATAAAATCCAGGTAACTTTACAGAAATGTACACCTGTTCTGGAAGGTTATGGTGCAAGGTACAGAAGTAGCTATTGTATAGTTTATGAGTGAACAAACAAATAAATAAAACAAATATAATAACAAATAGCATCCTTTTCAATGGTCCATGCATATTTGACTCCATGTATTAAATGACATACAGACAGTGTTGTGGCATAATTTTCAGGTGCAAGTCTACATAATGGCTGTCACATTTTGCATCCATTATGACTTACTATACATTACTATTATTTCTGTTTTCAGTCTGTACCCAGACCTTTGTGAAATTAAATATCTACAGTCTTATAGGATCCCCTAGTTTCACAAAAGAAAAGACAAATTCAGCACATTTAAGCTTGTGTTTTTTCAGCATTACCATTTAAAAGTGGTGCAGCTTACATAAAAACATAACTCAATTTTTTGTAATAAAAGCAAATAATTTGGTCAAAGGCATTAATTAAATATTGAACCATGTTCTATATGGTCACCTATGGAACCATTTTTTACTTTGGCAGTCTTCAGTTGTGTGATAGAAGGAATTTTTCGAGCATTTCGAGCAAAGTTGAATGTCTATTTTTTGACAATGAAATAAATGCAATTACTTAAATTCTCAATATCATTTATACTGTACATAAAAACTCGAATTCATCCATTTGTAAAATTTTATACTGAGTCCAATACCTTCATATATATCCATATGAATTCCTTTAGATACAACTGTACCAAATTATTTGCTTTTAATACAAAATGCGAAACACTTCTATGCTTATATGATTATATTTAAAATTAGGATTTTTTCTAGAAGTATCATACTAAACAAATGTTTTATAACTTCAGTGGGTACCATGCACTGATGTAAATTCTGGATGAGTCCCTCCAATAATCTACCCACCCACAGGTGACAGTTTAAGAAATGTTGCAAACAAAGGACCAGTCATCTTGGCCCTTTTAAACTGAGGTCTTGTTCAAGTCAACCTTGACTGGTAGAGGGCCCGCCTCCTTCTCTTCACCTGATTGCCCGACAGAGACAGCAATCACAGGAGTGAGTTGATAGGGCCTGACTTTTTGAACCTCATCCAGATACTCCTTGTCTCCATTGATGCTGAGCTGAAAAGACAAACCATTTAACAAAACCATGTAACGTATAAGGTGAGACAATATTACACTGAAAATGAATATTAAACATATTATTAATTAGAATATTAATCCAACAGACCCATAAAATCACACATTGAAACCCCACTTTCTACCATTGTGTACATTATCTTTAAGACTGAACTCTGTACTGTTTCTGTTGCCGTGTTTAGTTCACTGTAAAGCGATCCTAAAATACCTCCTGAATTAAATTTATTTCTGAGTAAAGCCTTATGATGAACTTTAAATTAAATTAAATAAATGCATTTAAACTTTATCATTAATTGCTGTCATATGTTCCCAAGAAAATGCTAGTAATTTCTAGGCATCATATACATTGCCACATTTCTGATGTGGATCAAGACATTTCATAAACATAAAAGTGAGCAATATTGCCATGGGTATACAAAAAATGAAGTGAAGTGAAAGTGAAGTGATTTTCATTGTGATACAGCACAGCACACGGTGCACACAGTGAAATTTGTCCTCTGCATTTAACCCATCACCCTTGGTGAGCAGTGGGTAGCCATGACAGGTGCCCTGGGAGCAGTGTGTGGGGACGGTGGCACCTCAGTGGCACCATGGCAGATCGGTATTCGAGTCGGCAACCTTCTGATTACAGGGCCACTTCCTTAACCGCTAGGCCACCACTGGCCCACGGACAGAATGAACAGAGTGTGGGGAACACTGCCGATCCAGTGTAAGCAGGGAGAGTGAGTTCAGAAATAATTAGAATAATTAGTACCATCCAAGGGGGCATGCAGCATGAATCCTTTCAAATATGAAACCCTATGATATATATGAACAATAATTACTAGTAAAATTGTGGGGTTGGGTTCGTGGTTGTTTACATTTACATTTACAGCATTTACCAGACGCCCTTATCCAGAGCGACTTACAGTCAGTAGTTACAGGGACAGTCCCCCCCTGGAGACACTCAGGGTTAAGTGTCTTGCTCAGGGACACAATGGTAGTAAGTGGGGTTTGAACCTGGGTCTTCTGGTTCAAAGGCGAGTGTTAAAAACTAGGCTACTGTCGGTTCTTTCTTTGGTGAGTGTTATGTCCTCAACAGTTCAATCTGTGTTTTGCAAAATGGCAC
Source organism: Denticeps clupeoides (assembly GCF_900700375.1). Lineage (NCBI taxonomy): Eukaryota > Metazoa > Chordata > Actinopteri > Clupeiformes > Denticipitidae > Denticeps > Denticeps clupeoides. Next base: position 291,695 of record NC_041725.1, on the reverse strand, counting down.
CCCGAGTAGGGGACTCATTTGTTTGACCAGCATTTACTAATTATTCCTGTTAGTATAAAAGACGTAATTTAGATTACATACTCTGTGTTCTGAGGTCAGGCTCATCTAGTTAATTTGGAACAATGCATGTATTAATAGTTTGTTTTAACTTAAAATAATGTCTAAGGATTTCTACATTTAAAATAGAACGCAGAGTATTTTCCATTGTGGTAATGAGCTTTTAATTAGAAATTTACTACTCCAGGGGTTCTTTTTGCAAGCTGGCCCCCCCAAAGCTGGTTCATTGCAGTGACCATTACTGATGATATTATTATTATCATTACTAGGCTATTGCTATAATTGGGAATTGGCACCAGACCTCTGATATTAATTTATGCTTTATTATTGTTATTATTATTTGGTCTAATAGTAGGCATCATCTGCATTTTTTACAGAAGCTTGCAGGTAGGTGATGTTAATGTGGGACCTGAGCCTGCAAACACCAGAAAAATTCCTGGTTCAGACGTCCATGGCATCAGGTGAGCACGGACTAAACACAGACCGTTTTTCTGGTCATTGGAGTAAATCTAAAGCTGAATGACCGAATGCGCTGCGCATAAGACGATAATGTTGTAGATCTCTCTGTTGTGTGTGAACACTCGCCTACTTTGATTCTATTGGTCACGGTGTGCAGTGGTCAACAAATCTCAACTTTGTGTGAGTGTGAGGCAGGAACATCCACATCCTGTCTACAATGGGTGCTTCCACCAAAAAAAAAAAAAAAAACACACACCAGGTGTAGTGAAGGAAAAAAGGTGCAGGTTTAATTACAGCGCGGAAAGTGCTCAAATTTTTTTTAAGTGAAGTGAAATTTGTCCTCTGCATTTAACCCATCACCCTGAATGAGCAACGTCACAGAAGCAACATCATTATGATGTAATCAATGTTCTGCACTGCATTGATGCAATATTGTCCACGTCTGCATCACGATGCATTGATTATACGCTAAATCCCTATTTATAGTCAAGGTGTTGTGCAATAGATTGCTTGAGGTTTTGCAGTTAGCACAGCTAATTTCAGATGGATTTTAAACAAATAGTTTCCCTAGGACCGGTATTTGTGTTATATTTGTGCCTTCAATCATGACAACCAAATGTGATATTCTGAACACAAAAAATTGTTTTTGCACACACAATTGTATTTTGAACAGATATTGTTATCACACAAAGAAGAATTTAATCCAAGCAAATAAAACATTTTTCATTTTAAACCCTTGCATAATCAAGCTACACAAAGGCATGTGCCAAATATAAAATGTTAACCTAATTAAAAAAAAAAAAAATGACGAGTAAGGGTGAGAGTACCTGGTTCTTGATGTGCTGGTCAGGTGCTGTGACCAGGCTGGCACAGCTCAGCCACAGCATCACCATAATAGAAAGGAAAAGACAGGTAGCAAGGATCCAGCGGGGCAGCCCTGAGCGCCTAGAAAAAGGGATGCATAAGACATTTCACAAAAACATTCTTACATATTCCATTCGCATAAAGCATTCCACAAGACATTCCAAACAACGAAATTACAATTTCACTTTGTGAGATTATTTAACATCAATACAAGTTACATTTATAGTTATAGCATTTACAAGATGCCCTTATCCAGAGCGACTTACAGGGACACTCAGGGTCAGGGACACAGTGGTATTAAGTGGGATTTGAACCTGGGTTTTCTGGTTCATAGGCAAATGTGACTAGCCTACACTAGCCTACCACGAGTTCCCCTAGTCTGTCCATGGTCCTGCAGTGGCTAGAAATGGCGATATGTATAAAGAGTGCTTTCGGTGGCCATTCTGCTTTGCCGTTCAGAGAGCAGCAGCTCAGATGGTCGGATCTCCACCGACCGTCATGGCTTCCAACCACATGAAGCATTGGAGTTGCACGGTGATTGGAAGTAGAAATGAGCACAAATGTATTTTTTTAGTTCTTTGGAGCTGTGTACTTTCCAGGTGCATTGAAAGAAAAAAATGGCATAGATGGTTCTGTTTTCTGTTAGTACTTTCAGACCTTAATTTCCAATATAAAACATTGGAATATTAAAAAAAATAATAAATAAACATTTTTTGCAGACATAAAATACCACCACATTTGTAGAAAATTACATTATAAATTAACCAGCTTGTGGGGAGGTTCTCTGTAAAAAATACCTTTTACAGTATTTACATTCTACAGCTTCGGGGCAGTGGTGGCCTAGCGGTTAAGGAAGCGGCCCCGTAATCAGAAGGTTGCTGGTTCGAATCCTGATCTGCCAAGGTACCACTGAGGTGCCACTGAGCAAAGCACCGTCCCCACACACTGCTCCCCGGGCGCCTGTCATGGCTGCCCACTGCTCACTCAGGGTGATGGGTTAAATGCAGAGGACAAATTTCACTGTGTGCACTGTGTGCTGTGTATCACGTGTGACAATTACTTCACTTTCGCTTTCAATAATGGCAACTTGCAATGCAGTTGTTAAAGTTGTTTTATGCTACAGTAAAAAATGAATTGTTTCATACTTTTTACTTTTTTATTATTGTCTTTTCTGTTTTCAACCACATGGTTGCATGGTTATAAGTTACAGCAAGCATGGTTATAAGTTACAGCAAGCATACTCTGAAACCCTCCCCCCTCACCTTGACATGCAGCCCAGGAAGTCATGTTCCACTGTGGGCTCATCAAGCTGTGAGGTGTGTTTGGATTTGGCTGCTGTCTCTGCCTCACTTTTTTTGTCAGAATTTATCCTTCCACCTGAAATAGCAAAAGCAGAACACAAAGACTGTGAGTGGCTCAGTTGTTGGAACAAACCATTTCAGCTTCATTTTAGGGGTCAATCTGCATTACATTTCATCTCGATTGTTCTGTGGATTTGAAGTTTAGGTCTCAATTCTTCCGAACATGCCATTTCCTTATGACCATTGCTTTGTGTATTTGAGCACAGTCCTACTTGAACATGAAATTTCTTCCTCAAACTGCTATCATTAAGTTACAAGAATAGAGCAGTGCTGCCTAGTCATGATCCTACTCAAACCAGACCTCCATTAGATATTGCAAAAGCTTATTTAATAGTTTAGTTTTTAATCAAAAAATTTCCACCTAAAGGCAGTTTCAGATGACACTGTAAAGAGTGTGTGAAGCGTGTGGTGGGCGATTAAATATTTATATCTGGTTGGACCTAATTTCCACTCTCTGCATGCCTGGAATTCATGCCCTATAACTTGATGACAGTCTGGGATTGCTTATGATGAATCGGTGATGAATTCGGTGTTAGACCACCAAACAGAAAGTAAGCAAAATGCAGCTATTCAAGTTATTTTATTAAAAATTAAATCACGGTGAATAACAAATTTTGAAAACCCTGTTTTTAATGTCTCCTTTGTTGTCTGTTGAGCGTGTGATCTTAATTGTTAATAACAGCATTAATAATAAAAAAAGAATAATAATAATAATAATTGTGCTTATGTTTGTCACAACAAACCGGTCATATCTTCATTCCCCACTGGTGTGGTGCACCACTTTGAGAACCTTGGCCCTAACAGGATGGGTCATCACGGCCAGTGTGTAATGAAATGAGTCCCTGAGCTGGAACAATGTGTATCACTGAAGTGCACACATCTCTATTCCAGTTTTTCCCAAACCTGGTCATGGAGGAACGGCTGCCAAAACGTCTTCACTTGAACCCTAACTTAATTAGGCTCAGGTGTTAATGGCCTAATAATGAGTGTGGCAGGTTGGAATGAAAACTTACTGGCAGACCTTCCTCCAGGACCAGGGTTGGGAAACACGATCCTATTGTAACTGAATGCAAATTTACAACAATTACAGAATTAAAATTTTGCAGTTTAACAAGAAAACCCCATATAGGATTGGTGATCTGAACTAAAAACTCTATTCCACATTCCAATTGATAAAGTGTATTACCTTAATGACAGTTGCAAGTAATGAATGTCCATCTCACCTGTGTGTGGCCGTTCTGTATGGGAGTTCACTGGTGGCCAGCGTGGCGCCTGCAGCTCAGGTAGGGAGTACTCGATCTCCGGCTGACTCTGCAAGCAACCAGGAACCATAATCCTCAGAACACACCCAGCTAAATAAACAAATAATATTCATTAAATCATGTGTGGTGTTGGCCAATCAGTCAAGATTATTGCAGGTTAAGCAGTTATGTTGTCTCGAGCAAGAAACAATGATTGGTTGCCATTCCTGTACTCCCTGCATGGCAGACATGCCCCCTTGTGAAGCGTTGGCGCAGTGGCAGTCAGTGGCTCAGACGTTTTGTATGGGATTAAGAAACACATCACTCAGTAGTTACTTAAGTAGTTGCTGTTCCTTAATATAGAAATAGGCTTGGCGCTTACAAGAATTACTAATATTAATTAGTGTTGTGGCAGCCATCTGGCAAAAACAAAAAATAGAAAAGACCTGCTTAATTTTCAGGGAAAGAAGCATACAGGGGCATGAATTCCAAAGTGGTCTTCAGATAAATATTTAGAAGTCCAGTTGTCCAGTGAGGGTTACAGAATATCAAAGGAGTGTTCCCTAGACCATGTATAGAGTGGTAGTAGCCTAGTGGGTAGCACACTCGCCTATGAACCAGAAGACCCAGGTTCAAGTAAATACTGATTGTAAGTCGCTCTGGATAAGGGCGTCTGATAAATGCTGTAAATGTATAAATGTAATGTAAATGTAACCATACCATATCTAATCAGAAGGATTGGGAGAACTCTGACTGACATGTTAGGGAAAGAAATCCCTGCATTTGGAATGAGTCTGCTTCTGCCTGAATCTATTTAAATCCTTAAAACAGCAAAAAACCTTATTAATTTATTAATTTCAGGAACCAAAATTTTCAGCTAGATGGCTGTAAAGATTTTGCCATCTACCTCACCTGGAAAACCACCACCTTGCCATCATCAGCTTGCAAGTAGAATGTCCAAGTGGAGGATATGAAGCTCTGGGCAGAGCTAACAAGGTCATTGCACCAGCTGGTCATGGCATCCATCACTGAGACAGGCTTGGGCCTATGAGCCATGGCCTTCAACTGGAGGGGAAAAAATGGTCAGCAAGACCTGGTGCTGTATATGGAGTTGTGCTGCCAGCGGCAGTCTGCTGTGCCAATCTCCTACAGACTTCTTCCTTCTCACCTTCCTCCTCTTGATCTCAGGTTCAGAGGGCTGGCTCAAACAACCAGTGCTGCATGCCTTCTGTTCTAGAAGATGGCTATAGGCCTCCTGACAGGCTACACCCAGACAAACAGAGGAGGTAGGAAACAAGAACTATTATATGTTAGTGTTAAGATGGAAATGGTAGGGCAAAGGACTGACCACAGCCAGTACTTTATGCCTAGAGTTTACGTTTTGACAGTTTTTTTTAGAGATACAGTAGTGTAAAAAAAGTGTACTCCCCTCTCTGATTTCTTACTTTTTTCCACGTAATCACATTTTCAGATCATCAAAAAATTATAAATATTAGTCAAAGACAACACAACTAAAAATCAAATGTTTTTTTCCATTAAGACTTGCCCCTATTTTGCCACAAAACATCTTGATGATCCGCAGGACTTCCAGGAAAAATTTTTTGCAAGGTGTGTGTCCCATTCCATCTGGTGTAAAAGAAACACTGCATTTCAGAAAAAGAACATAATTCCAAGAGTAAAATATGGTGGTGGTAGTGTGATGGTTTGGGTCTTTTTTGCTGCTTCAGGACCTGGAAGACTTGCTTTGATAAATGGAATCATGAATTCTCTTGATGGAGAATGTCCAGTCATCTGTTAATGATATTAAGCTGAAATGAACTTAGATTCTGCAGCAGGACAATGATCCAAAACACACCAGCAAGTCCACCTCTGGTTGGCTGAAGAAAAACAGAATGAATACTTTGTAGTGGCCTAGTCAACGTCCTGACCTGAATCCTATTGACATGCTGTGGCCTGACCTTATAAAGGTGGTTCATGCTCGAAAACCCTCCAATGTGGCCGAACTACAACAATTCTGCAAGGATGAGTGGGCCCAAATTCGCACACAAAGCTCACTGCAAGTTATTGCAAACGCTTGATTGCTGTTGATTGGCGACCCAACCAGATATTAGGTTTAGGAGGCAAAAACTTACACAGGGCCATGTAGCTTTTTCTTCCTTAATAATAAAATCCTTAACTTAATCACATTTGCTTTTCGCTTCTGTTGTCTTTGACTAATATTTAAACTAGTTTGATGATCTGAAACATTTAAATGTGACTAGAAATGGAAAAAGTAAGAAACACCACTAGAAACTAGAATCTTTAACAAGTCTCCATGTCTTTGTCTCCATTTACTATGGAGCTAGCATTAGCTCTCAGTGGCTATGACCACTAAATGAGAAAGAGTTGAATCTCTGTTCTACATTATTTCTACATTTTAAAGATACATGGTACATTTAGATACATGCCTTTTTATTCAAACCGTTTGTGACGGCTCTTACCCCCATGACACTCCTCTGTGCTGGTATTGAAGTCTGCATTTCCATTCACAAACTGGCATATTGAGAAAAGGCGGCAGCCACGATGGCAGGCATTCAGCGCGGAGTCCTGAATTGAAGAAAAACATTTAGTAACTGTGTGTTTTCAATATTCATTTTTGGCTTTGGCTTTTAATAATTAGTTTTGCACTGCTAAATAAGCTGCAGGTTCCATAAACTGGTTTCACATGAATCATAAATCTGCAGAATACACTGTTTTTCCATCAGATATCACATATGCAAATATAGCTTTAATTTGAAGGTGTAAGCATGTATGAGGAGAGCCAAAGTGGACCCCTCTCCAAATCATTAAATTCGGGGGTTCCAATCACTTCCATGGCAACAGGTATATGAACTAAAGCACCTAGCCATGCAGGCAACCTCTACAAACATTAGGAACCCAGTGTTCCAGTGTAGTACTCATCTTTTAGTGTTATTACAACAAAGTGGAAGTAACTGGGTACAACAGCAACTCATAAAATCACAGAGCGAGGTCAGCGCATGATGAGGAGCACAGTTCACAGAAGAATGTCGCCAACTTTCTGCAGTCAATAGCTACAGACCTTCACATTTTATGTGGCCTTCAGATTAGCTCAAGAACAATGATTAGATACACTCCCTGTCTAAAAAAATATCAATTCACTCAATTTAATATTACATTTGGTCTGACTTTAGGTGCACATCTGCCTGGGCATGAGCTTCGGAAATGTCACAACATCAAGAGTTGCATTCATTTTATGCTCTTGTCGAGATGATTGGACAGTTGGACTGCTGTGCAAATTTCTCCTCAAGCCAATCCCAGTGTGAAAATGACGTCTTATTCTCCGTAAACCACTCTTTCACTATCCGAGCCTGATGAATCCTGTCATTGCCTGTGCCATCAGGGAAGAAGAAATTCGCTTTATGGAATAACCAGCTACTACCTACATCAGTTAGGGTTAAATAACTTTTAGCCAGATGAGACATCATCCATGCCATAATGGGAGGAGCTGTAGAGACAGAATTTGGCCTGAGCCTGAAAGAATCCAACAGTCCGACTCAACAAGTACAGCTTTTTAAAAACCTGTCTTTCTTTCTACACTAAAAGGGAAAGGAAATTGGTGATTAAATGAGCGGGTTTAAAAACACAAATGCCAGATCTGTTTCACCTCCTCAGAATCCATTTTTGCATCTCTCACAATAATGCAAAGGGACCTTGGCGGTTCAGGATTTCAGCCTGCAAACTTCCAATTACAAGTCTGCTCCCTTACCTACTAGGCCATTTTTGATGGTACTAGGCCACCACATGAAAAGCTGTCTCTTTGTAATGTTGCTCCTGTGCATTGTAGACTAACCCTAACCCTAACAGCAGCTTTAAAATCAGCAGCTTTAAAATCCGCTTATATAGCATTACGTGTATATATTATGGTGGAAAAATCACGTTATGCCAATTTTCACGTGATTCATGAAAAAGGTGTATCTGTGCGTAGTAAACGTCCATCTTGATAAAAACGATGGCTGAAATTTTGTTATTTACATGGCTGTGCCCCAAACCAACATGAAGGTAGAGAAGGTGGCAAAGAAGAGGAATTTCAACGTCATTACATCCAAGTGAAAGTGAAGTGATTGTCACACAGCAGCACAGCACACAGTGAAATTTGTCCTCTGCATTTAACCCATCACCCTGAGTGAGCAGTGGTCACCATGACAGGCGCCCGGGGAGCACTGTATGGGGACGGTGCTTTGCTCAGTGGCACCTCAGTGGTAACTTGGCAGATCGGGATTCGAACCAGCAACCTTCCTTAACCACTAGGCCACCACTGCCCCACATTTGGTCTGGTGGAGAAGAACCAAGGTGGAGAAGACTTTTCTTATATCACTATTGCACTGAAACCACAAAAGAACGAAGATGTTAATTTATTCATGTGGAGAGGAATAAAATTGTGTTTGGCAGCTAAAATAGTGTAATAAAAGTGAAGTGAAGTGAAGGGGTGATAAATCATGTATGGACCAGATCACCGCAATTGTGAACTAACTGTAGTTTGCAGAGTTATGTATTTTATGTTTAGTAATGTGTGTTTAACTGTGTTTAGCTTAGTTGAACTAAATTCTAAATGGTTTACATTTAGGTACAGAAGAAGTGGTCGGACTTGAAGATAGCTACTTAAAAGTATTAAACATATTTTCATTTCTTAATCAATCAGAGACAAATGTAAACTATCATTTATAACTTTATTAAACCAGATGATTCAACGCCAACAACCAGTTGCCTCCAGGCAAAGTCTGGCACCAAGCAGCCCCACACAGACCAAAAACTGGTCTGTGTCCATCTTAGGTCTGCCGTATAGTCTATACACTTGAGCCCAATGAAGAGACCACCAGATGCATCATAGCAATGAACTGCATGACACGAACCAGAGAGTCACCACAGCCACCACCACTTTTAACAGCTGAAGCTTCAGGGGTCTTCAAATGGACCAGTAGCATCATAATGGACACGTAATGTACACCTTGACACTGGATTAAAACCTACTCTGCACTGTCCAGTACCTCCAAACATGGACAGATGCTCTATACAACACTTTGAACTTTTCCACCACTACACCTTTTGGACTTTTTCCTTTTCTTGGTCAAATCATCACCAAACCTGCACTTACACCAATTGCAGTATCTGTATCACTCCTTCCCAAGAGTTCTTCCTTTCTTTTATTTTTTAGTGGAGTTTTGGTGGTCATGTGTGGGGGGTGTCAACTGCAGACGATGTCAAAGCCCATTGAGATATACTGTATGTGATTATGGGCTATATAAGGAATGAATGTTGTTATGGCTGTTGTTGTTGTGTTGAATGGGGTCCGCCATCTTCGGACAGGGTAGCGTTCATTTTAAATGACTGAATGTCTATCAGGGCCAAGGTGGAATACAGAACCATAAACAAGCAAATATGAGAAGCGATTTTTTTTGTCTTGGTTTGTCATGTATTTACAACCGAGCCGTAATAAATTGATAGTGAAGCGTTTAATTTTACTTTTCAAATGTAATGTGCATAGAAGTATTTTTTTCATTCAAAGTAAACCTAAACTAAACTCCTACTACATGAAGAACAATGCAAATACAAATGCTCACTCACAATGCTCACTGAAAGACCCTGGCAGTCTTCATGTACATTTGTATATTTATATATACACATTTATCCACAGCAACAGGCATTTGTATGGATTTGTAGAGAACTACAAATATTTAATATGAAAGATGAACATCCATTTACCTGCTTATTTGGAAAAAATAACAGGGCAGATCCAACAACAGAGGCATTTCGTATAGATTTGTCAAGAACTGCAATTTGTCAGAAGCTGTGGGTGGGGGTAGGAAGACAGATGCTCTGGTCTGAAACATGTATAACATAATATGTGGAACACAAGATTTCGGAACATACCACATAAAATAAAGTCTTACTTATGAAATGTTACCCATGGATTCATACATGGTGCCAAAGTCTGGCACCTTCGCTTGTACAGTCAGAGAAGTGTGGTTCAATGAGCTTGGAATCCTGTCCAGATACGGCGGTGGCATTGACGCCTCCTGAGAGGCTGAATACGACATCTAATGTTTATATCTATATTGCAGCATGCCACCATGCGCCGTGTGTGACTTCATGCGAGGTTGTATTTCCTCTCCTATTTGATAACAGCGGGCAGATCTGCCATGGCCCAATAACTACCATGGTGGCTTTCAAGGTTCACACATTTGCAGTCCAAATGGGGTTACCGGTCCAAATTTCGGAGCAAAAGATGTCATTTATTTTCTGTCACAGCTCGATTTCTTCTGCTGAACTCCCAGGAAGTGCGTACATGATCTGAGAGCAGTCATGTGGCGCCTGGAATAGTCCCAATACTGTGCAGTGGTGCAAAGAAACAAATTTATTCTAAAGGCCCAACAAATTATGTAGTTTCTGAGGCAACTGAAGAAGTATGATCTTCCAAAGAAGCTGCAGTCATTGAATGTCCAGTGTTCCTCGACAGCCAACAAACAGAAAAGGAACAGCCTGCAACGGATTAAGAACTGCAGAAAGAATCATGAAAATGTGCAGGAAAAAAACATCTGTGATCACAGACACAATACTTTGGAACTGCTCCTCTATCGCCCCCTCTGGCAGACAATATAGAAGAAGTCTGCCCTCTTCCTTCACACTATCACCCTCATGTTCCATAGCTAGTGGCACGTGGTCTACACTCCTTACTCCGTACTCCTGTTGTTATTGTATTATTGTGTTTTCTTCTTTATCATCTGTATGTTGTGCACATCTGTAAATAGAGTCCTGACTGTATATTGTATATAACTTGGACAATAACCACAATTCTGATGTTTAAAAAGAGACTTTTAATAATTTTATGGATTTTATGAATTACTTTGACAATAAGGTCAATCAGATGAGACCAAGCATTTTAGGTAATAATACTGTGGATGAGCAAAGTTATATGTGTGTTCCTGAGGACCTCACGGATCAGTATGGACTTACACTTTATTTCTTTCCCCCGATTACACTCTCTGAACTCAAGTACGCCATTAAACTGTATCTTCAACCCAATACCCGCTAGACTACTGAAGGAGGTACTACCTACGTTAGGTGAATCACTCCTGGGCTTAATCAACTCACCCATTGATCTTAGTTATGTTATGTCTAAAGACAGCGATTATAAAACCACTGCTTAAGAAACCTACTATTAATCCTGGGGTTTTATCAAATTACAGAACTATCTCTAACATTCCATTCATGTCCAAAATCCTAGAAAATGTTTTGGCACAACAGCTTTGTGATTTCTTGACCTTGTATAACATATAAGAAATTGGTCAGGTTTTAGACAGAACCATAGTACAGAAATTGCCCTTCTGCTGGTAATAAATTACTTTCTTTTATCTTCTGACCAGAGCCTTATCTCTGTGCTAGTGCTCTTAGACCGTACCATAGAACATAACATTCTACTAAATTGCTTGAAAAGTTAGTTGGAATACATGAGACAGTTATCTCCTGGATCAAACCCTACTTATCAGATCTTTTTCACTTTGTTGGCTTGGGCAGTGATTACTCTGCAAAACCAGAGTGAAAAACAGGGTTCTACAGGGTTGCATTGAACATGCTGCCACTCGGTGAGTTGATCCATAGACATGGAGTAAATGTTCGTTTTTATGCAAATGACACCCAAGTGTACATCTCCGTCAAGCAGGATGAAATTCTGTGAAGAACATCAGAGACTGGGTGATGGTAGGGTGGTAGTAGCCTTGTGGGTAACACACTCACCAATGAACCAGAAGACCCAGGTTCAAACCCCACTTACTACCATTGTGTCCCTGAGCAAGACACTTAACCCTAAGTTGCTCCAGGGGGGGACTGTCCCTGTAACAGCTGATTGTAAGTAGCTCTGGATAAGGACGTCTGGTAAATGCTGGAAATGTAAATGTAATGTTGGTTATCAGTCCCAAAGGGGCGAGACGTGGATTTATAGATTGGAGTGTGCTGGTTTTCACCTGGTCCTACTACATCTGTAAAGGATTTGGGTTTTGATGCTGATTGTCACATTCAAAATATTTCCAGGATGTCATACTTTGTAAGGAAGTTTCTCTCCATCTTTGATGCTGAGAAATTAGTTCACGCATTCATAACATCTAGACTGGATAGCTGTCATTCTGTTTACTGGTTACTTGCTGTCCCCGTGTACGCAAAGTCACTGCTGGAAATAGAGCATTTGCTTATAGAGCCCCAAATCTTCAGAGGAATTCAGGATTCAGACTCAGCACCAGCATTTAAATCCAGGAAAAAAACCTACGTATACAGTCTACCTTTTAACAACACTCTCCTCACCATTAGTAACGCTGCAGTAGTTGGTGTCGGCGGAAATGTCGAGTTCTCTGTTCAGTTAGTCATCACTAACTCACTCCTTCTCTTTTCTCCATCCTTCACCAACCACTCCACTCCTGCCTGATTCGGAGTGATCACGTGACATGGCCGACCTCCTCTGCTGACCTCATCTGATAGTCCCCTGCTGGGACTCTAACACACTACCTGGCTGCTAATTCGTTGTTCACAAGTGGACCGCAATAACCTTCATTTGCCATTATTTTTGGATGTTTCGCATTGTAATCCAGTGCTGACCAGAGGAGAATGGGTTCCCCTGGCTGAGTCTACATTTTCTTCATGTTAGTGGGACTTTTTTCCTTGCCACTGTTGTCTCTGGTTTGGTCAACCGGGGGTTTGAGCACTGTTTGTTAGGCACTTTGTTACAATGTACTTTGTAAAAAGAGCCATATAAATAAAGACTGATTGATTTTATAGTAAAATCATATTGGTTCCATATATCAATTAAAAGACACAATTTACTAGTAATAATCAACACTGGCCCTGAAATCCCGATATCAATCACTCTCTAATCACAATGTTAGAGAATGAGGGTGAACACCAGGAAAGCATGTGTGAACGCCTACTCTGCCAAATTGCTCCCTGGAGTCTTCACCTCCATCTTCAACGGGTCTCTGGCTCAGTCTGTGCTCCCTTTTGTCCCAGTACAATAAGCCCTAATGTCTGCAGCCATTACTGCAGAGGTGTGGTTATCAGCATGGATGCTACTAGGTCAGAGTAAATGAAGACAAATTTCACTGCCGGTCCAACCACAAGGATGTTCTCATGCAAATGACTGAGTAAATATGCCCAAAGCTGATCATTGTAATAGAACAGAATTTAATCATGATTCTTAATAATTACATTTTAATCACTAGTCCTAGTCCTCCCTGCTTTGCTTTTACTAAATCTTGGACGTTATAAGACCCTAAACACCTTCTTAGGTAAGGCAATTTTCAGCACCAGCCAGCACTGTCTGAAAAAGATAAGATCTACCATCTCTGCAGGACATGCAGACCAAGACTAGAGCAATTTGGATCAGACGCTTGTCTGAAGTCAGTGTTATGACCCATTCAGAGAGGCTCAGGAGGAGCTCCAGTCCTCAGGACATACCATCCTCTGATGACGTCTTTAATACTGCAGAACCTGCACTAAACATCTGCAGCCACAAAACAAACATTACAGGATTATTCAAATATTCAGATCTAATATTTCTTATTGCCGTTATTCAGATCTAATATTTCTTATTAACCATATTCAGATATTTCAGAATTTAATTCGAGATTTTTGCCTCTATGAGGACCACACCTCATACACTTACTTTGGTTAGAAATTTCATGAGATTGTAAAATCAGTGATTATTGCAGTTCGGGATTTGAACCCACAGCCCTTGGGTTATGAGTCTGTTTCCTTACCCGCGAGGCCACCACAGGCATCCATTCTCAGATGCCTGCATGTGGTGGCCTGGTGGGTTACACTCTCCCCTATGAACCAGAAGAGCACAAAGTCCCAGGTTCTAACCCCATTGTGTCCCTGAGCAAGACACTTAACCCTGAATGTCTCTAGGGGGACTGTCCCTGTCACTAATGCTGGGCAGTGGTGGTCTAGCGGTTAAGGAAGTGGCCCCGTAATGAGAATCCCGATTCGCCGCGGTGCCACTGAGCAAAGCAGCGTCCCCAAACACTGCTCCCCGGCGCCTGTCAATGGCTGCCCACTGCTCACCATGTGTGATGGTTAAATACAGAGGACACATTTCGTTGTGTCACCGTGTGCTGTGCTGTAGTGTACCATGTTGTAAGCCTTAAATGTTAAATGTATATGTAAATGTGTCACAATGACAATCACTTCACTTTATGATTATAAGTAGCTCTGGATAAGGGCGTCTGGTAAATGATGTTCAGATTGTACTTTTCAACACAGTACTTCCGGCGAGAATGCGGACGCCTTGCAGGAGCTGCGTCGGTGACGTCATCACACACCCCGTCTTTCAAAAGCCTCCAATGTCAACCATTTTAGAAAAATAGAATGCGTTTCGGGGTGTTTTATGTGAACAGATTGGTCCATCTGGGTCCCACGATCCTGCATCTTCTCCACAGAGGAACCGCGAGGTGCAGGATAATGCGTCAGAAGCCGCCCTGCGCACAGCCTTATTAAAAAGGATTTCCGAGGCAGGATCATGCATTTGCGCGGTTTACTTACTTGGTTTTTTATGCTCTTCTGGCATTGTTTTTTGCAGTAATTGATGTCGCCCAGCTGATTGTCCAGCAGGTCAGAGGACGCAGCTGCAGGCGCCGCCACCAGCAGCAGTAACAGCAGTCCGAGCCGCGAACAGACGCCACGCTGCACCATATCTTCACCTGGTCGCACCGCGCAGAGAAGAGGAGAACACTGGAGCATCAATCTGCTCTGCGAGGCTGGGCACTGCTGCGGTGACGTCACTCCAGCAGGACTGCGCACGGACGCTGCCCCGCCAGCGAGGTTGCCATGTACCGACATTTTCACCCCACAGTGGAAGCCATTTTAGCTCCGTGCCTATGAACGCTTATCCTGACCCTTCCTGAAATTAGATAGAAGCTAAGAATATCTCCACCAGGTTTATTAGTATGGTATAGAATTACTATGGTTATTGGTATCCTTCTGAAGATGAAAATCTCCTGTTGTGAAGAAATGAACACAAACGCACGATTCTTCAACACAGGTTTTTAATTGAGACAAAGTTAGAAGATGGACTATAATGGACATGGTGAGGATACATTTATACTAATCTTCACAATCATGTTCCTGATCATTTAGCAGGGCTTGGGGGTTAGGTACATTCACCTTAAATGAAGCTAAATAAAGCACAGTACTGTTTGAAATACTTTTAATCATTTGGAGGTTTAAAAGAAGGAACTTTACTGGAGTAAAATCTCTTCTTTAACTCAAATAAACTGTTTGTATGCTTTGTCGAGAACTGGACAACACTAATATAAATGACATCATATTATAATTTAGTTAATATAATTTATATGGCATTGTGATAGTTACCATTCCAATACAATTAAAAAGCTTGAGCAGAAAAAAGATAATGCAATATAAGACAATAAAACAATTAAATAAGAATTGCTTCTCAAGTTCATGCTACAGTGGTCAACTACCTTGTCGTACCACCAAAGTAGTTCACTTGATAAAGTGATCATCTTAGTTGGCTACTACCACCCTGTCTCCCGATCTTTTTGTAGTGATCACTACATTTAAGTTTTTCATAAATGTCCACACACCTCAAACATGCTGCAAACAACAAACAAATGTTTATTGCTTGATCTTTTTAAAAAGTTAAAAATTATCAATATAAAAAAGCAAAAAAATACTTTTATAAGTAAAAACCTTCAGGGTCAACCTCAGGATCATTCCATTGATATGCACAAAAATACAGAAAAAAACTAAAGAACTTTTGAGAAAACAAGCATTAAATTAAATTCACACACAATATATTTGTCATCTAGGGTCCAGTATTCAACTTTGGTAGAAATAAATCCATGGATAACTGAAAACAGAATACAATAAAATATGAACATTATATGACAAACTGTACAAACTGTAAAAATGTTAATTTAATAAGCATAGTACTCAAAGAAACACCTGCATGTGGACATTTTCTTTCTTCAGTTTTCTGTAGAATTGCAGCACATCCTGATTGGCCTGGACTACACAAGGGTTGAAGTCCAGAACTCGCATTCCCTCAAAGCTCCTAGCCCGAGACAAAGCCACATATGCCTGGCCACTCTCAAATACACGTGCTAGAGAGATCTCTACACAGTCCAGGGTCATGCCCTACAACACACACACACACACACACACACATTAACATTAATAAATTCTCATAAAACTAATACATACAGTACTGTGCAAAACTTGCCAGTATTTAAACTAAGTAGAGGATTTTCATATTCCCAAAAGAAATTGTTCAGAAAGAGACAAAAATGATTTAATGGTTTTAAAAAGTGTGCTATATGAACTGGGGGTTGGTCTCTCCCAACCCTGTAAACTAATGTATGAGCTCCTACAACAAGCCAACAATGTGAACGCGATCTAATAAATAGGATTTGACCCAGGACATAACTCTTCAAGCCGATTTAGTAGAATGTTATGGTCTATGATATGGTCTAAAAGCACTAGCACAGAGATAAGGTTCTGGGTTGGAGATAAAAGAAGGCTCACCCCACTTCACCCAAGGAGACCAAGCCCCAAAAGACAGTTGTGCTTCCTGAAACCCATTACAATACTAAAACACCAGCATCCCTGGTTAAAGGTTCCCTTTATTTAGTCCACTTTATGGTGCTAGTGGGCTGAAATGATCCACGCTGTGGATACTTGTTTGTATTTTTTCACTTTTGCACAGTACTGTACCTTGCACTTTTTAAAATGCACAATTCATACCTGGCTTTTGTGTATGGATATGGCCCAGGCTAGCTTGAGTGGTAGCTGCTGTCGACTCACATAGGTGCCTCCATTTGCTTTGAACACCCAGCGCTCTGGTTTGATAACCTTAGTCACTCCGCACAAGAACTGCACACGAGGGAGACCTTTTGAAAGAAAGGAGGATACATTTTCAACAATTTCAGTGAAAAAACCATCACAGATTTCTAAATTAATGATGAAATAAATATTTGAAACTAGAGGCATAACATCCCTGTTAAAAAATTATATAGAATGATTCTTATATTATCTTGTTCAATTCCTTCTTGTTATAGAAAAGGAAGAAAAAAAAACTGGCATTGCAAAACCCTGCAGCACAGCACACAGAGTCCTCTGCTTTTAACCCATCACAATCACTGGTGAGCAGCGGGCACCATGACAGGCGCCTGGGCAGCAGTGTGTGGGGACGGTGCTTTGCGGTTTGGGATTCAAACTGGCAAACTTCCATTTAAAATAAATAAATAATAAATTAATAATAAAATAATCACAAATAGAGATAAGATTAAAAGCACAACAAATAGCTCCGCCGATATTTTTTATGGAAAATAATCTTCAAATAGCTGATTAGAACGCTTCAACCTTATTAAAGAGCATGTACTAATTCAATTAATCTCGTCGTTAAATCAATGTACTTGCGCTTTGGATCCGCTTCCTACAAGGTTCCTTAAACAAGTAGCACCCAATATTATAAATTCTACCCTCAAAATTGTTAACTCGTCACTTAGCACCGGCCACGTAGACACTTCCTGTCCCCGCTGGGAAGCATGACGCGAAGCCTGAGTCCGCATTTATACAGCTCGCCCATCACTTCTTTGAATGCAGAAGGAAATTTGCAGTCTTGGTCGGACAAAGCACTGTTCTGTAAATCAACCTGGCAGGTTGCTCATCATGTACATCCTTGAGCATACCTTGACTGCCAGATTCAAAGCCAACCACGGCCCCTCTTGCTCCATTGACCAGGCCTTTCTGAACCTCCAAATTTTTTGTCAGCATGACCTGAACAAGCAAAGGACACGTGTTTATTGTAAGTTATTTTCAGGTAAAACAGTCTTAAACAAGTAAAGGTCCTCACCTGTGCTCCAACCTTCAACTGTAGTAATCTGCCTACAGGACATATCGTGTCAATGAGCTTGAGCCAATGTGGATCACTGTCCACAGCTTCAAACATCCGGGAAGGACCTGGAATTAGAAATAATCACTGAGAGTTTCATGGCGCCTTTCATGGCTGCCCACTGCTCAGCTGTGTGATTTATTGTTGCTTGAGGAAAAACAGATTTTGAGGAAGGTGTGCGGGGTGGCAGAACATGTTCTAGATCTCCATTCTCCACCAACGTCGCCACGTGGAATCTCTGCCATGCCATGAGACTGGCCATGTCATCAAAAAAGAAAAATGCGCAAAAAGGACCGACACCAAACGGGTATTTATTTGTGCTGTGAATGCGCATTCTAAAGTAGACTCGTGTTACAAGGTGCCGTTTCTCTGAGGTCCCGGTGCAGCACCCCTGTGTGACATTTTCCAGCCCGTGTAAAGTAGCTGTTCCTGCTGAGCTGATGTTATCGTTGGCAATGGTACTTGATAAAACCTCACACTGAGACAGGCAGTCTGGTCGACTTTTCCCTGCTTGTGCAATAGCGTGAGCTCAGTTGTGCATGCAAAGTGATACTGATTTGGAGGACACTTTTATTTGCGCACCTGGTTTAGAGTTCGTCCGCAGCAAGTCCACAGAGAAGCCCGGCGGCAAAGGTGCTGAAGGTCACCGTCACGGTCAGCCAACTTTCTTGTGCACAACAGAGACTAGTCTCTGGTTAAGTGTGGATCTTCAGCTGATCGGAGATCGAGTTTTGATGAGGAAGTGGACTCCTCCGGTTGCTGATGATGTGATTTGGAATTCTGTTTACCAAGTAGTGCTTCCACTTAAATTCAGGTTGCAGGTTTTAACATTGGGGTGCGATAATGTCTTTGCCGATCACCTGGGAATAATTACAACCAACTACAACTAAGGCTGTGGTGAAGGCCCTGACTCTTGCACTAGCCCTGAGTTCTTTCGAAGGTGGTGCAGATGGACCAAGGGTCTAATTTCCTGTTTTAGCAGGTGTTGTCCCACCTTGGAATTTGTCATGTTGTTTCTAGAGCCTATCAGTCACAGGGGGCGCTAGAGAGGTTTCACCAAACCCTTAAATCCACACACAGGTGATTTCCATGCTGAAACACACTCGCCTATGAACCAGAAGACCCGGGTTCAAACACTTAAGTTGCTCTAGGGGGTGGAGTGCACGGTCCCCTTAGACTTCTATGGGAGATGTGGGTATCGGAGGAGTCTGCTCCCAGTCCCAATGTTTTAGATAACATCAGTGCATTTCGTGTATGCCTTCATAAGGCGTGTTTGGCTGTGCTAGCCTCGTAGTCATGAAGATGACTTGGACAGTGTTTCATTTACATTTCATTTACATGTACAGCATTTATCAGACGCCCTTATTCAGAGCGACTTACAATCAGTAGTTACAGGGACAGTCTCCCTGGAGCAATTTAGGGTTAAGTGTCTTGCTCAGGGACACAATGATAGTAAGTGGGATTTGAACCCAGGTCTTCTGGTTCATAGGCGAGTGTGTTACCCACTAGGCTACTTCCACCCTGTCTCCCGATCTTTTAATCCCAGTGATCACGTTTTACTGCCTATTTTGGGGTCTGCTCTGCAGGTAAGGTTCATGGGTCCATATGTGGTGGATTCCAAGATGAGTGAGACTAATTATGTCATCCGTACGTCTAACAAGAAATCTAAAAACTCGAGCGTGCCATATCAACATGCTGAAAAGCTACGTTGAGTGAGAGAACGTAGTGGTACGGGACGAAGCTGATGAACAGGGAAAACCTGTTGTGTCTGCAGCATTAGTTTGTCCCTGTTACTTATTATTAATGCTTTTCTTTTTCTTGAACCCGATTCATTTCCATAACCTCGAATAAAGACTGTGTAGAGAAGGGTGGTGCAGCCAGTATTGTCATGAAATCAGACCTTCTTCTGAGTTATTGGCAGGTTCTGTTTACTCCTCGTGCTGCTGAGATCTCTGCCTTTGTTACACGTGATCACTTTCTGCAGTACAAAGTGATGCCATTTGGGTTACGCAATGCGCCTGCTACCTTCCAGTGCTTAATATGTAAAGTGCTTGCTAGAGTCCCTTATATTAAATTTCCTTCCATCCCAGTGTTAAATGATCTTTAGGAATCAAAGTTTATAGATCTTTGAAAGGGTATACTTGCATTAATATGCCATCATCATTACATCAATTGGAATGTGAGAATATGGTTTCACAATATCAATATTATTGTTTATTGCAGGCCTGTTTTCACCGCAATATGAATTTTATGCCATATCGCACAGCCCTGCTTACACCCTAAGTACCACCAACTCAGTTTGCAGTTTCTAATGACACGCTAGAAGACTTCATAAGACAGAAATGATAGTAACAGGGATGATAGTTATGACCTGCACATCAGGTTAGCAGGTGTTGCTCTCAATAAAACGTAAGTTATGGCTTCCTCACTCCTCCCCTGGGCAGTCTGTCATGTACCGTTTCTAGCCCCGGAAGAAAAATAACCATAAATATTCCAGTATAGCAATTCACGTTGGGACCAGCCCGGCTATAAAATAATTTTATAGATGCTTATTTTGGCTAAAACAGACTTGTAAAACAAAAGCTCCTACAAGAAACAGGAAAATTAATAAAACACTACTGAATGTACCACCAGCACCTCTGATATAAGAATAGGATATTAAATGTTAGATCTCACACCTAAAATGCTCATTATTAAAAGTGTCACTGAGAACGGTGTGGAAGGAAAATTTAGTAGGCCAAGACACTCCACAAAATTTAGTAGGCCCGAACACTCCACAAAATTTAGTAGGCCCGAACACTCCACAAAATTTAGTAGGCCCGAACACTCCACAAAATTTAGTAGGCCCGAACACTCCACGTGTATCACCTTTGGTCATGGAACAGTCAGAAGACAACTGTGTATCTTAGGTCTGACCTTGTTGATGCAAAAGCTTGACATAATCTAAAAAAGGAAAGGTTCTGTGACGCTGATGGGCGCCACTGTCCAAAGTGGTGCAAGCTTGGTTTCATTAAATGTTTGAGAGGTGGAATATTTTAGCTCACTGTGTTTGTGTCCCCAGACGACAGAAAAGAGAAAAATCCCGGCGGAATCGGCCAAAGACACTGACCACAGTCCCAGTCACTCTGAAACTCTAAGACGAGGTTTTGGAGATGGATCTTGGTGACCCAGGGTGATCAGCCACTCTGGTCAGGTCCTGGCGGATTCACGCGGATCCTGTTTGTGACGCCAATTGTGGTGGAAATTCTGCTGTCTGGGGAACTGCAATAAGGGAAGTCAACTGAATTGATTATCCAAGTTTATTTTACCGCGCGCGGGGGGACCCACAAGAGAACTTCCCCCCCGCTTGATTACAGTTCACAAGCATCACAAGCTCGCACTACTTTGGACAGTGGTGCCCATCAGAGTCACAGAACCTTTCCTTTATCAGATTATGTCCAGCTTTTGCGTCAAGCTCTTGCATCTACAAGGTCAGACCTAAGATACAGTTGTCTTGTATTTTCTCTTCGCTGTTCATAGTACTCTCCTAATCGGAGAGCCAGGGTGCAGAGGGAGAAGTCCTTTTGGGTTGAGAAGAAAGAGGACAGAGGTGATTCGTAGAAATGGATAGCGAGGTGAGGAAAGAGTTCGTAGCTGTCTCTAGTGGTAAGGAGAAGAATGAGTCAGAGGTTGGGAGATGTGAAAGAATGCAGGAAAATACAGATGAAGGATGGATGCGGCTCAGGTGTGAATGTCAGGAAGTGGTGGTCACAGAGATGTGAAGTGGAGTGGAAGAAAGGTTGGAAGTTGGAGAAGGACGATTAAAGAACAGGTCCAGGGCATTTCCTCATTTGTGTGTGTGAGAGATGTTGCTGTTGGTCAAGGAAAAAGAGTGGAGAAGGGGAAGAAGGCAGGATGATTGGAGTTGGCTGGTGGTAGGTTGAAATCACCGAGGAGAGTAAGAGGGTGTCTAAGGAAAAAATGCTGAGCAGAGTGTCCAATTCATCAATAACGGTCCCAAGTGACCCTGGAGGGCGATATAAGACAATGAGAAGGATGTTCACTAGAAGAAACTGAGACTGCATGGAATTCAAACGAAGAGATGTTAAGATGACGCTCTTTTATTCACTTCAGACTATCCCCCCTGGCACGCACCACACCCACCTCACACTAATCTCCGCACCCTCTCCCCTACTCGACTGTCTTCTGTTTCCTCTGAGCTTTCCCCCCCTAGACATCCTCTCTATTCAGGACCCTAACTGTGCCACAGACATCCTCTGCTCCACACTAACCTCTTGCCTTGAGAGACTCTGTCCTCTCACCTCAAAACTGACACGTGAGACTCCACACTCTCCGTGGATCTCTGATGAGGTTCGCCGCCACAGGACCCATCTTAGAGCAGCTGAAAGGCAGTGGAGGAAATCCAAGTGCCATGTTCAACTTAGTAAGTATCAATCTCTCCTATCATCCTTCTCTGCTGCGGTCACTCCAGGAAAGACTAGATACTTCAGGACAAGGTAAGAAACTGCAAAGACTCTCGCAAACTATTCTCTACTTTTAACTGCCTCCTGAATCCTCCCCCACCTCCAGCATGCTCTTTGCTGACAAGTTCGGCCTTATCAGGGCTCTTAGTTTTGTAAACTCAAAATCTATAGAAATCGAACAAGAATTGCTGTTGTTTTCCTCCTGTAAGTCGCTTTGGATAAAAGCATCTGCAAAATAAAGTAAAGTAAAGATGAGGGAGAGAAAGTGGTGTGAAGGACCAATTTTGCGATATTAAAAAGGTCAGTAACCCCTTCTCTCCCAGTTTTTCTAGGAGTGTGGGAGAAAGTGTAGGCTTCACCATTCTTCTCTCTCTGATTTAATTAAACATCTCATTGTCATTCCTAAAGATCACCATATTTCTAAAGTGATAATAGCACATTGCCATGAAAAGATCAAGCATCAAAGCAAGGCAGATACAGTGGATATTGGATACCAGGGATGAACAGTGCAGTGTGTTAATTTATTTGCCAGTATGTCATCTGTCGCAGACTTAGGAGGCCAGCAGAAGTGCAGTGAATGAGTAACTTACTGGAAGAACGCATAGAGCAGTCCCCTCCATTCACCTATTGTGACATGGATTGCTTTGGTCGGTTCTCCATGAAAGAGGAACCTTGTTCTTTGTTCAGTCCAGACAGCCTGGAACTTTCGACCCAAAATCTCCTCATCCAGATGAAGAACAGCCCAATACTGCCTCCTGAAAGACTATTTGCACGGAGTTAAGAGATGGAGAATGGTGCAATACCTAACGAAGCAGTTTTGCAGCCTCTGGAAATAAGAGTATCTGCACAGCATTGTGGCAAGACAAATGCCAAACACCAAAGAGGAACTTGCAAATTGGTGATGTTGTGATGGACGTTAATGATCTTTCACCCATAGGTTAATAGAAACTTGTGAGTCATTGAGACTGTTAAGGGCAGAGATGGTCTTGTGGGAAGAGTGAGAATCTCAACAGGAGATAAAGAGACTGAACAGGGGTGTATGTTCAAACAAACCCACCATGTTAGAGCATCCAGTACAGAAGTTAGTAATGTTGTTAGAAGCTTCTTAAACATATGATATGTATATAAATTGTATACAAGTTAAAGTTGGTCAAGTCATTTCTAATCTAAAATTATTTGTATGTTAATTTTATATAATTGAAGTACTAATAATTTTGGCACAAGCGGCACAAGCTCTTACGTTGGTGACGTGAATTTTAATAAAACCCTCTTGACTATCATTCAGAGGAGATGTTCCAACTTATGACTTAATTTAGCAAGTTTGGTAAAAACAGACAGGAGACATTGTTGAAGTAAGCACCAAGTGTTGGACAATTCTAGTAGGTTTTTTTTCCCTTTTCATACTACTAAGGAGGGCCCCTACTTAAATGAGGCATGTCTCCCTCCTCCCACCAACAGAGAACCCAAAAGATGATTAAATGCTAATACTATATCTGAAATCTTTCCGAAATTCAGCCTTGGTGCAGAATTACTGCCATTTTAAGTCTGTCCCACAATGAGATTTTCCTAGGATGTGCCATTTTAGTTTAGCGACCTATAGAAGTCGAGCTGGCATTTGTGGAAATTATGTCAACACCATTCATAAACCACAATGTTTGGTACAGACAAGGAAGACAACTGAACTGAAAAAATACACATTTGTCCTTCTTTTCAAATTCAAATCACAAGCATCTGCAAAGCTTCGCACATTTGGAAGCCATGATGGTCAGTGGAGAGGTACGGGGTGGGAAATTCTCTGGGCGGAAAAAGCATGAGAAACGGGAGGTAAACTTTCCCCTTATGACTACATAAGGGAACAAATTCCAGATCCAAACGTCTGAGCTGCCGCTCTATGGATGGCGAAGCAGAATGGCCAAAGCACTCTTTACACCTATCGCCATTTTTAGCCAGGGCAGGACCATGGACAGGCTAGGGAAACTCGTATTAATCGGAAATAATCAACTTTCATGATAGGGGACCTTAAAGTATTCTTCACGTAATCCGACACGCCTATTCGTGAAACGGTTTCCCGGACACTCGCAGCGGTATCACCCCTTGTTGATTTTCTTTATTTAAATTGGCAGTAAAATAATAGTATATTTAAACTTCTGCTAACGTTACTCACCCCCCTGCCAAATACAATTACCCAAACCCCTCTTTTTTTTTTTTTTTTTAATTGCTGTGCAGATTAAAAATGTGTCATTTCAGGAGTTTTGACATATCTGGTTGCAGATTTTTTGCCGTTTTATTGTTCATACAGGCATACAAACACACACTCCAAAAGAAACAAGGCATTGAAGCCGACTCTCAAACCAAGACAAGCAGCAATACTTCCAAGTATATTCAATATATTGCCCACCCCTCCTTGTATGACATGGAAAATCACTAACCTTGTAACTGCTTCAGCTTATTCTCATTGGTGAGCTCTACATCATCTTTATGTGTACACAACCTGGTCGCAATGATTCCATCTCTCTCAATGCTGTGACTGGCACTTTTCAGGAGCTGACCTGTGACTACTTCTGTGACTCTGGAGGAGGGAGGAACTATATGAGCCTTGGTCAGGTAAATAGTAAGCATGTTAGAAAATATCTATACAGCAGTTTGTTGTGATATTTTTTATGTGGAAGCATTGTATCAATACAGGAACATCAAAAATAGATTTTCAATACAAATGTATTCCAAAATTGAGGTTCTGAGTCATGTTGTTTTGGCTAAATTATTACCACATTATTTATGTGATCCACACAGATTGTATATATCAGCTCTGTTTTTACATTTTCAGTGAACTGTAGAATATTGCAATATGGACAGTATCAGAAGGTTGTCAGTTCAAATCCCGAGCTGCCAAGGTGCCACTGAAGTGCCACTGAGCAAAGCACCGTCCCCACACACTGCTCCCTGGGCACCTGTCATGGCTGCCCACTGCTCACTCAGGGTGATGGGTTAAATGCAGAGGACAAATTTCACTGTGTGCACCGTGTGCTGTGCTGCTGTGTATCACATGTGACAATCACTTTACTTTGCCAATACACACCCCTAGTAAATAGTATCACAGCGTTTGTGGGCAGAAGATCATTATACTCTATGACTATACTCTAGGCTTAGAGTGAAAAGTACTAGTGTCATACCTGCCCATTCGCAGTGATTGAAGCAGAGAGATGAATGCCTGGTCGGTCTGCCGGCGCACCTCAGTCAGCTCCATGCATAAATGGATGCACTTCCTCCAGCACCTCGCCTGAAAATAATCTCTCTAATATTTGAAATTCATTTTTGAGAAAACACTGGAAACAACTTTGACAAAGACAATGAAAATTATTCACAGCAAATGTCAAACCAAACAAAGAAGAGACCTGAAAGCAATACTTGGGGTTGTCTTTTCCTTTAGATACAGGTGGAAGCTGCAGGAAGTCTCCACATAAAATTAACTGAATTCCTCCAAAGGGCTCAGGAGATCTCTTGATTGACCTAAAATCATAAAAACATCCATAAATCCAAAGGGCTCAGGAGCCATTTGTGAACCCTAAAAACGTTCACAAATGAACCTTCAGTTATATCACATCAACCATGTCTTCAGGATTTGCATAAACCGCTACGTCATTCATGCAACATAGTGAAGGGTGGGGCTTGCCTCTGAATCACCATGGTCCAGATATTCCTGTATGTTTGAAGGTGCACATGCTGCAGTCAGACAGAGGTGAGTAGCCTGGACCAATCAGCTAGACGAATTACAGCTTTAATCAGGCCTTAAAAGTTACACCGAAGTACAGCTTTTAAAAAGCCAGAACCTGACATTATTGTGGCAGCCAACATAACTGTACCAACATACTTTGCGTGCATCATGAGTCAGTTCTAAATTAAACATCCTTTTCATGGTCCGGGTTTTTAATGACCGTAGGAACCTGGAGTAACCCTTGTACTAAAAAATGGGTTGAGCACCCCAGAGCACTGCCTATCAAATCAATAGTACACAGTTTATTATCATATGCAATCATCCAACTACATTTCCTCAGAAATAGTGGTAGATACATTTGAGTTAATGAGCTGAAAAAATGTTTAGAGTTGTAAACCTAAAAGCTGCTTATGTGAAGGACATGCTTTCTGTGCTCTCAGTTTTTTCTTTATTCTTAATAAATTAGCCAAAACCTCAAGCAAACATTTTTCACATTGTCAACATGGAGTGTTGTGTATAGAAGATAAATAAATTAAAAATAAATACATTTTGGAATAAGGCTGTAACATAACAAAATGTGGAAAAAGCAAATGCACTGTAAATAAGGGTTTAACAAATAAAAAGATTTGGGATACCTAGCTATAGTCTCCAGTTTGTCGAACAGCTGGGCATCCACCATAGAGATCTCATCAATGATTAGGTGCTGGCAACTGGTCCAGTTTGGCAAAACCATAGGTCTCTGTGCAAGCTCTAAACACTGCTCCAAAGATCCCAAACCTGAGCCAATGCCTACCAGAGAAAGAGGAAAACGATAAGAGACTGGCACCAACAAAGCAGGGTTACAGCTACTGTCCTTTCGTAAGAAGTACAATATTGAAGATGGACACCAAAAAAAAAAAAAAAAAAAAGGAATTGTAGAGCAGATTTAGACTTTTGTTTTCAAATAGAAACACGGCTGCCAACTTAAAACTCTACACCTTTGCCGTTCAGAGAGTGGCAGCTCAGACGGTTGGATGTGGAATTTGTCCCCTTATGACATCATAAGGAGAAAGGTTACCTCCCATTTCACATGCTTTTTCAAGCCAGTGAATTTCCCACCCAATCCCTAAAACATTATCTCTACTGACCGTCATGATCACATTGCAGTTGCTGTCATTGGATGTAAAATTTTTAGTTAAGACTCTGAAGAACCAGTAGATTAATTTTAATTTTTCTGGAAAAACATCCGGAAAGACTTGCATCAAACATTGTGGTTGGTGAATGGTGATGACATAATTTCCGCGAATGGCCACTCAAATTCTATAGGCTGCTCCCCTACTCGTCCCGCCCCTCTCTTCCTCATTAGCATTTAAAGCTACAGACACTGAAACGGCACGTCCTGGGAAATCTCATTGTGGGACTGGACAGTATTGGGGGGGGGGGGGGACCATCAAGACAGACATAAAAGCAAATAAAAATTAATGTCATGGGACATTAAATAGAAATATGGTAAATTATTTTGTGCTGTCAACTGATGACACGCAGAATTGATAAAGCATCCTTAAGCATATTTAATACTGTGAGAGAAATCTGGGAGAGAGGCTCAGATGATTGACAACAAACATTTGTCAACACACACACACACACAAACTATGTACATATGACAGAAGAAAGTTTTTAAATGTTAAGCTTGAGTTGTCATAAGCAAAAACAAGGATTAGTTGCCACACATGAATACAGCCTAAAGCCATTTCACATGGAACACACATGACATTCTGTACACAACACGTTAAAATGATGACAATCCTAACTGATACAGTGAGTAGGTTCTTGCTGTATTTTGGCATGCATTCAATCACATGCAACATGCTGAAACTAAAATTGGTCTAAATTCTGTTCAATGTCTGACTGGAAAGATTGTGGAGAACTACCATCTTTGTGGATGAAATGTGGTCAGAAAAATGATCTTGAATGGTCATCACTCCCAATCACTGAAATGTTAAGTCAACTCTAATTGTATTGGACAGTGACAGAACATTTCCATATATAATGTGATAAGAACTCCAGGGATTGGGACTAAAAAGCTGTGTAACCTTAAGAAAACCACTGATCAGTGAGGGAAATCCGTGAAAAAGATTTGCTAAGGAGCATAAAGATTGGACTCTGGGACAAGAATGTAATAAGGTGTGATGAGTCCAAAGTGATTGGTGCATCATCCAAGTTTCTACTGTATATGCCTGTGGTGGCGGTGCTATGATCTGGGGTTGAGGTTCAGCAACGTTGTGTATCCAAACAATGAATTGGGCTCAGACTAATCAGGTTAAAATAGTGAAAGAGTGCTTCAGAGAGCATTGGACTGGACCCCATTGAAAATCTTTAGGTGCTTTAGAAGATTTTGTACAGTGGTCTGACTGTCCTATCATTTCAAGATCTTGGAAAGAGGGTTCCAGCTTGAAGTGTACTATCCTGTTACGGTTTTACATGACAGGGTCATGCAGGAAAAGATAACGACACATGACTGTCCCGCTGGAAATAAAGACAGCAGCATGTTAAAGACAGCACATCTGGGACGTCTAGCTCAATCCAGCAACGCCAAGTTGCACCACAGAATGTCCAGGAGTTGGTAGATGCTTTAGTAGAGGTCTGGGAGGAGATACCTCAGGAGACCATCTGCCACCTCCTCAGGAGCATGTCCTTTTTTTGTGTGTGATTGTTGTCAGCACATTCAACTATGTAAACAGGAAGTATTTAATAAGAATTCATTCAGATCTAGAATGTCTTATTTTTGTGTCATATTTGAGCAGTGTATATAAACTGCTACTTTAAAAAAATAACGTTTGTGCCCATGTCACAAGTTGGTTCGACTCTTAAAACTATTTTACATATTGTCCTATAACAGAAAACCGATCGAGTTGACATTTCTGAGACAGCAGATATAGGGCAGTATCTCAATAATTTAGTGTGGAGCAGGTTTATTTAATGTATATGAAAACACATTATGAAATACAGATTTTTACACAACAATGTCATACAGGTGAAGAGCACCACACTGTGGTACATGAATGTCATTACATTGTGGCCTGTGCCACAGGACACTGGTTCACTACAACCCCTAGAAATTTGGTGTGGACGTTCACTAGTCTCGATTATTAACGAATCATGATACAGAGTTCCCAGAACTGTGGCCTAATGATTAAGGAAGCGGCCCCGTGACCAGAGGGTTGCCGGTTCGGACACATTTTGTTGTGTCACCGTGTGCTGTGCTACAGTGTATCACAATAACAATCACTTCACTGTCAGTACCGGGGTGAATGATTTTATGAAAATATCCAATTGCACTTAATATGACCGATATTGTGATTTGATTTGCAATTCTTTTGGTTCATATTCTTTGTTCTTTCATGATAGTCACATCGATGTTAAACATTACAGGGAGTGCAGAATTATTAGGGAAATGAGTATTTTGTCCACATCATCCAATTAAGCTTATTAGGTGATGTGCATCTCTGTAATGAGAAGGGGTGTGGTCTAATGACATCAACACCGTATATCAGGTGTGCATAATTATTAGGCAACTTCCTTTCCTTTGGCAAAATGGGTCAAAAGAAGGACTTGACAGGCTCAGAAAAGTCAAAAATAGTGAGATATCTTGCAGAGGGATGCAGCACTCTTAAAATTGCAAAGCTTCTGAAGCGTGATCATCGAACAATCAAGCGTTTCATTCAAAATAGTCAACAGGGTCGCAAGAAGCGTGTGGAAAAACCAAGGCGCAAAATAACTGCCCATGAACTGAGAAAAGTCAAGCATGCAGCTGCCAAGATGCCACTTGCCACCAGTTTGGCCATATTTCAGAGCTGCAACATCACTGAAGTGCCCAAGAGCACAAGGTGTGCAATACTCAGAGACATGGCCAAGGTAAGAAAGGCTGAAAGACGACCACCACTGAACAAGACACACAAGCTGAAACATCAAGACTGGGCCAAGAAATATCTCAAGACTGATTTTTCTAAGGTTTTATGGACTGATGAAATGAGAGTGAGTCTTGATGGGCCAGATGGATGGGCCCGTGGCTGGATTGGTAAAGGGCAGAGAGCTCCAGTCCGACTCAGACGCCAGCAAGGTGGAGGTGGAGTACTGGTTTGGGCTGGTATCATCAAAGATGAGCTTGTGGGGCCTTTTCCAGTTGAGGATGGAGTCAAGCTCAACTCCCAGTCCTACTGCCAGTTTCTGGAAGACACCTTCTTCAAGCAGTGGTACAGGAAGAAGTCTGCATCCTTCAAGAAAAACATGATTTTCATGCAGGACAATGCTCCATCACACACTTCCAAGTACTCCACAGCGTGGCTGGCAAGAAAGGGTATAAAAGAAGAAAAACTAATGACATGGCCTCCTTGTTCACCTGATCTGAACCCCATTGAGAACCTATGGTCCATCATCAAATGTGAGATTTACAAGGAGGGAAAACAGTACACCTCTCTGAACAGTGTCTGGGAGGCTGTGGTTGCTGCTGCACGCAATGTTAATGGTGAACAGATCAAAACACTGACAGAATCCATGGATGGCAGGCTTTTGAGTGTCCTTGCAAAGAAAGGTGGCTATATTGGTCGCTGATTTGTTTTTGAATGTCAGAAATGTATATTTGTGAATGTGGAGATGTTATATTGGTTTCACTGGTAAAAATAAATAATTGAAATGGGTATATATTTGTTTTTTGTTAAGTCGCCTAATAATTATGCACAGTAATAGTCACCTGCGCACACAGATATCCCCCTAAAATAGCTAAAAATAAAAACAAACTAAAAACTACTTCCAAAAACATTCAGCTTTGATATTAATGAGTTTTTTGGGTTCATTGAGAACATGGTTGTTGTTCAATGATAAAATTATTCCTCAAAAATACAACTTGCCTAATAATTCTGCACTCCCTGAAGGTCCATTAAAATAAATCACTGCACTAAGACAACATACCAAAATCCTGCTCAGTACTCCAACCAGTACTACTGCTGTGTGTAACGCAAGCCCGAAGCTCATTTCAACTTCAACATAATCAGATACAGTACTGAAATGAATACAACTCTGATAAAAAGTAATGCCAGAGTTCTCAATATTAAGTAGCCTAGTGGGTAACACACTCGCCTATGACCCAGAAGACCCAGGTTCAAATCCCACTTACTACCATTGTGTCCCTGAGCAAGACACTCCAGGGGGGCACTGTCCCCGTAACTACTGATTGTAAGTCGCTCTGGATAATAAATCTGTAAATGGAAATGAATAATGACTAAGAAAATGTGTTGCTAATACGTTGCCATTTGACCATGTCAACAACAAAAAAAATACAAACCTGCAAAATTGTGCAGTGTGGTTCCTCCAATATAAGATGCTGCCACGCCTGTGCTTGCTGTTGCATATGTGCTTTTGGGAGGAAGGGATCCAACAATCCTCTTCAACAGGAATGACTTTCCTGTACCTGTACCATGTATTTTAAGAAGCATTTGCACTTTCAGGGATCCATAAAAAAATTACAACACACACACACACACACACATATATATATATATATATATATATATATATAAAATTTCACACACCTGCACTTCCTGTGAAAAACACGTTCTTGCCACTGAGAACTGCATCCAAGACAGAAGATTGTTCTCGGCTGAGCTGATAATCAGTTGGCAATGTAAAAAAAGGCCTTTTCTCAGGCCTTTTGTCTTTAATCTACAAATAAATAGACACTTTGTCTGGTTAAAACCTTATAAGAGAGATTGCAAGTACACAAAATTCTTCAGCTGTCAACCATACCGGACTGAAGTCACACAAGTTCCTTGGTCTTTTTACTTGCTGTGCTCGAGCCGTGGTATTTGCTCTTCTCTCGGGGTGGCCTGCGGGAGCCATGGGTGCATTTACTTTGTTCTGGAATGCGTTGGCTTTCTCCACATCCTTTTTTTGGACAGGACTAATGGCTTCAAATCTCCAGTTCTTGCAGGCAAGGAGCTTTGCACGATCCCCCAAACACTTACTCGTTTTCCAAGCTAGATGTTTTATGCTCAGCGTTTTGAGGAAAGTACTCAGTCGGTCGGGTGGACAGTCAGACATCAAAACCTGAACGTTTTCGGGGAGAAATTTTACCGTGCACTTTCCATCTTTAGCAAACCGGTTAAACAACTGGACATCAGAGACTGTGAAACTGTGAGGAATTTTCCCATCATGGACTCGAAGAACAATCTCTTTAAACTCGTTCCGACCGATCGTTACTGAAGCCCGTTTGAAAAGCCGCCGTTTGGTGGCCTGTCCACATGAGTTCAGCCATTCAATGACCACGGTGCACTGGAGCTCCGCAGGATTATCGCCGTCCAGCATTTCCGCGATTCCACTTTACATCCTGCCACTTCCGTGCGGTGTGTCTAAATGCAAGACTTTACCTCTTACATTACAGTTCCACGTGACATTTAAGCCGTTTAATATTGTAAGACTCCGCTCTTACTTGCTTGCACAGCGAACCCAACAGACGCACAGATTTGAAATATGTCAGCAAGGTAACGATTGGCTAAACGTGAGGTCCGATCCACCAGTAGATGCGCCCGTGACCTCAGCTAACACCCGGAAGTGAACCATAGGTCAGCGCCCGCCATATTGCGAGTGGCAGGCAGGCGTGGAAACTTGCATTCAACAGATTATCATTCATCTTTTTTATTATTGTTATAAGAATTTACTACTAATAATAGTGACAAAAGACGGAAAATGAACAGTGAAAAATAAAATGCTCCCTTGTTAAATCCCATCCAAGGCCTACACAGACCTAGTAAGAAAATAATTGAGTGAGAGAGGAACGAAATTGAGTCAGACAGATAAATTGAATTCACTTTTTTAATTTATTTACATGTATGTTTTCTTTCAGTCTTGATATAAGTACCACAATAAAACCATTTCATTTGCGAATACAATCCCTCATAGACTGCCTATTTATTTCTACAAATTCTAAAAAACTTTAATTATATATCCTTCTGTTCAACGTCAGCACAGCCAGAAAACTTAAAGTCTCTTTCAAATCCTTACTAGAAAAAAAGTGAAACTGAACAGAAACAAACCTCTGTTGAGCACCTATGCCCAACCCTACTTCCCAGCAATCTTTAAGCAAAACTCCACTCTTTGGAAAACAAGCTGGGTGAACTAAGATCCAGGATGACTTTTCACTGGGAGACCAAGAACTCCAACGTCTTTGATTTGAGAGTCATGTCCCCAGCTTAGCCAGTTTCACGAAGGAACTCTCCATTCACCACCAGGACAGAACAATGGTCTCAGTAAAATGTAGGGGAGTTGGCGTGTGAAATGACCAATAAACTATGGTGTACTGATGTACAGAAAGTAAAAAAAAAGGTGCCAGTGGCGAATTGGCCAATCTTGGTTTTCTCTGGCAGGTGCCAAATGTGTTGGGCTGTAAACACAGCCCCCAGCTGTGGACATTGGGGCTTCATAGCACCCTCATGGAGTGCTGTTTCTGGTCTGGTTCTGACCATTTGAGCAGACACATGAGACACATTGAGCAGCTACACTCCTGCACGCTCTCTCAGATCAGCAAACGAAAGGAGACTAAAAATTCCGTCTTCACTGGGTCTCCGATTCCAATCATCTCTGTTCTCCGTTGTTGTCCCTGGCTGGTGGAACAACCTGCCCTCCTCCACACGACTAGCCGAGACTATCACCACTTTTAAGAAGCAGGTGAAAACCCTCTTGTTCAAAAAATATTACAGACAAATCTAACTTACACACGCACATGCATACACATTGCACAAACAATACAAAAATATATAAATACATTATAATTTTTCTTTGTCTAGCACCTAACAATCTCTGAGCATGCTCTTCACTGACAAGTTTGAGCCTTATCAGGGCTCTTAGTTTGTAAACTCAATATTCTATAGAAATCGAACGAGAATTGCTGGTGTCTTCCTCTTGTAAGTCGCTTTGGATAAAAGCGTCTGCTAAATAAAGTAAAGTAAAGTAAAGCACATGTACATTTATGTCCTGCTGGAGGTCATTTTGCAGGGCTCTGGCAGTTCTCCTCCTGTTCCTCCTTGCACAAAGGTGGAGGTAGTCCTGATGCTGGGCTGTTGCCTTCCTACAACCTCCTCCACGTCTCCTGATGTTCTGGCCTCTCTCCTCATTGGTGTGCCATCCTGGATGAGCTGCACTACTTGAGCCACTTGTGTGGGTTGTAGGTCATTAGAGTGAAAGCACCAGCAGCATTCACAAGTGAACACCAGCCCAAAAGTATAGGAACTGAGAAGTGGTCTGTGGTCACCACCTGCAGAACCACGCCTTTATTGGGGATGTCTTGCTAATTGCCTATAATTTCCACCTTATAATTTCTATTCCATTTGCACAACAGCATATGAAGTTGATTGTCAATCAGTGTTGCTTCCTAAGTGGACAGTTTGATTTTACAGAAGTGCGATTGTCTTGGAGTTACATTGTGTTGTTTAAGTGTTCCCTTTAATTTTTGAGCAGTGTAAGAAAACATACAGACAGCTCCTGGACCGGACTATATCCCAGGTTGTGCAAGCGTTACAGACATTTTCAACCTTTCCCTGCTTCAGTCTGCTGTCCCAACATGTTTTAAGAGGACCACAGAGATCCTCTCTGATCCCAGCCATCGTCAGGCCGGCAGTACAGGAGCACCAGACCCACACCAGCAGACATTCTGCACATACCAGTGTACTCTCACCACAACTACTGTATTCTTCACAATGACTCTTTAAAGGTCCCCTAATATGAACATTTTATTTTGCTTTTATATCTGTCTTATTGGTCCCCTAATCCTGTATCTGAAATGTCTTTCCAAAATTCAGCCTCTGTACAGCCAATTGGCTACTCTCTGAACGGTGAAGCAGAATGGCAAAAAACTCTCTTTACATCTATTGCCATTTCTAGCCACTGCAGAACCATAGACAGGCTACGGGAATATCGACACTGTGTAGTATGTTGTAGATTTGCGAGATTCCTTACAGCCCTGCCTGTGGCATAGCAATATAAGGTGCTGCTGCATTTGTAAACCCAGTATTGAGTCCCACTGGTGGACACTCATTTACTACTATGCATCACCAACATTTAGCCCCATCAGGAACTGTGTAAAAGAAATATAATAAAAAAATGGATACAAATGTTTCATTTTATTTTTTACAGTGCATTGTTGATCTCTGAAACTGAATCTTCTGCCATTTACATCTGCAGGGAAACAACATAAAACACAGACAACATTGAATAATTTTATTAAATGAAGTTAATAAAAGCACATGAAGCCTTTGAGGTTATTTAAAAAAAACGATTTGATAAAAAACTGCCTATTGGTTAAATAACAGAACTACACAGGAAGACCATGGATTACAAAATGCTTGCAAAATATTAAAACAAGCTAATATATTGTGAAATTGTCAAATTTAATAGAAGATAATGAAAATACAAAAGATGTGGAATGAATTAAATAGCATTCTATTTAATAGAAAATGAAAACAGTATTACAGACATGAATGATGTGATAAATGGATTCAAGGAATTACTAATATAGGACTAAAACTGGCAGAGGAAATAAAAGCTGAGAGGATAGAAATGGATGCTGCAGACTGTGTTAAAAGAATTCCCATTTACAAAGCAAGAGATAAGCACGACTTCACCAATTATAGGCCAGTATCAATACTTTCCCAGTTTTCTAAAAATATTAGGAAAAACTCATATAAAACATGACATCCAGTATGGATTTAGAAATAATACCCTAGGTCGATCACAGTTGTGTTAGGGTCAGGGTTTCTGGTCTGTGGTATAGGCAGCATGGGTAAACACTAAGGGCGTCGTTCATCCAGGGGGCACCACAAACGGGAAGAAAATAACTTTTCACTATTCTTAAAACTAGCTGGTTTTAATGTGTCTTAAAATGAAATGAACAAGCCAATATGAATGTACCTGCTTTGCAAAGCCTATTAAGTAGTAGCCATAATACTGATGATGATGATGATGATGATGATGATGACATTCCTTTCCCTGCACTTTCGTAAACGTCAACAACCCTTCAACAAAAATAGCAATCTAATAACGGTGTGTGCCCACAGTAACCACCTTGTTCGGGTCACCTCCTCCCCTTCTCCAATGCTAACAATGCAGTAATGAACACTACTGTCCCCACAACATCACCAACAGTGACACACAATGCATAAATTGTGCCTGCAGTAGGCGAATCCCCACATGAATCCCACAGGTGGTAGTGGCCTAGTGGGTAACACACTCGCCTATGAACCAGAAGACCCAGCTTCAAACCCCACTTACTACCATTGTGTCCCTGAGCAAGACACTCAAGTTGCTCCAGGGGGGGACTGTCCCTGTAACTACTGATTGTATGTTGCTCTGGATAAGGGCGTCTGATAAATGTTGGAAATGTAAACATGCAAATTAACACATGTTTCTGTCTTTTATGTAGTTGCTCTTGCGCTTATAAATTGGGTAGTATGGGTATGATTTTCCGAATGATTTTAGATTTAGGTCACTCACTAATATAATTAAGTATATTTAAGTATACTTAATTCAGTATTAAGCATATACTGAACTTGAATGGATAATATTTACCAACCTCTAGAATTGCTTTTTACAGTGTAGGTGCAGTCCCTGAGGAAAGTGTAAGGTGGTAGTAGCCTAGTGGCCCAGGTTCAAATCCCACTTGCTATCATTGTGTCCCTGAGCAAATGTATGTAATGTATAAAAAGGAGAAAGCTAGTGTATATAGTCTTATAAAAACTTAACAGTAATAAGATATAACACCTACATTTAAGAATGAGGCATGAAACCTTATTGCACTTGGAATAAAAACGAGATCATATTGGATGTGGAGATTGTTCTTGTTTTAATGCTCCTGATGGCAGCAGTCGGAACAGGAATCTTGGAGGATTGCGGTGGATGGTAATAAACTATTTTAGAAGCTCTCTTCGTGCGTTCCGATGTTTAATAGCCAGCACTTGGCTGGTTTTGGGCGATAATGTAACGTTGAATGAAAAAGTGACCCAGTATCCCAGCCTCTCCAGTGCGGCGGCGCTCGACGGGTCACGTGATCCCACTTTCGCCCTGGACTCCCCCTTCAAAAGAGCTGCAGTACCTGGATGGTGGTGGTGGTGGAACTTCTGCTGCTTCAACTCTTTCACGTTCGGGGACGTGTACGTCTTCAAAATGGCTGGAGCAATTATCGAGAATATGAGCACGAAAAAGTTGGTGATCGTCGGAGTGATCCTCGTCCTGTTCCAGGTCTTTTCCTTCATGGTCGGGGGCTTGATTGGTAAGTTGCAGTTAGCACTGAGCTAGTGTTTCAGCTTTTGTTCGGCCTGCCTGCTGCCTCCCCGCCGCCTTCTGAACATTCACTAATGTCGCGTTGTGAGGGAATGCAGAAAGTTGTTCCTGCCGGGTTCTGTCCCTTCACCAAACTTCCAACTTTCACTTCTTTTGTTCTCAACTCTCTTGGAAGTGAACCGTGAACACAACTTGCTCCGTGAAGACCATGGGATGACGTTTTCTCTTCATTTAGAGCTAATATTCATATTCGAGGCGCTGTTATTCCTGTTTACAATGAGGGAGGAAAGTGGAACATTGATCTATCTCATGTCGAATTTCAGCAAGCTAAATAAATTTGGTGCTTCAATTTTTATCAAGAATTCATTGGCATTGGACATTATACAACAAAATATTCAGAAACATTATTTTAATACCAAAATAAAATTTACGTTTGAATTTAAAAAGGTTGATAAAATAAAAAAAAACTGCAATATTGTTCCTATCAAGAAAAGGGTGACTGTAGAAAAAGTTTGGGAACTGACATAAAGCTATCAAGGAGGGCAGCAAAAGTGATTGTTTCATATGTTAATAACCTGTTCATCTCTGGTGTCTTTAAGTTCAGTCTGACAATAATAAAAAAGATTTTTATTAAAATAGATCAATTGAATGGTTCAATATGGGAAAATATATTGTGATCATTATTATTTTTTTTTTTTTGCAGTGTCTCCTGGCATTTAGTCAGTAGCTACTAATCAATTCCCAGTTTACTTTATTAGTATAACTACCACCTACTGCTGTGCAATGTGGCATAAAATTCATTTTGCAATATAAATTGAACCATGCACTGTATATATTACAGTAACCCTAACTCAGGAATTTGTGTAATAGACTTTTTACACTTTTCAAAATAGAATGTATTTGGTGCATATTAGCAATTATAGAAAAATATAACATTTGAACATCTCTCCCATAAAGGTCTTGACCTCACTAAAGCATGCAGTTCTGTGTTTGACAGGCTTTCAAATAACTTTGCTGGATTTTCTTTTAATCGTTAAACAAAAACGTAGAAATCTCCACTTTCACAAAGTCGTGTATGTTTGTGAACTTGCACTCGTTGAGTGCATTTCAAAATAAAAGCCTAACTCTATCACAAGTGTGAAAGTGCATGATTTATATGGATTTACACATGTAGTTTGGCCCAAGCTGAAAGATATGTTTAGGATGTTCACGTAAATATCACACCAAAAATATATTTCTTGATTAGGCAACAAATGTAACAAGTTTCACAAATGTCATTTAGGACTTTTACAAACCACTGTATATATTTGAGAATACCCTTACATCTACTTGCTGATTTTATTTA
Source organism: Denticeps clupeoides (assembly GCF_900700375.1). Lineage (NCBI taxonomy): Eukaryota > Metazoa > Chordata > Actinopteri > Clupeiformes > Denticipitidae > Denticeps > Denticeps clupeoides. Next base: position 252,935 of record NC_041725.1, on the reverse strand, counting down.
TTTATTTCTTTTTAAAAAAACATCCCTGACTGCACTTGATTCACATTATTTTTTATTTATTTATTTATTTCTTCTTCAAAAGGTAGCCAGTCACATCAACTGATGTTCGAGAGTTTGTTTTACTGTTGACAGCATTACTTTGGCATGGTTTCTTAGAAGGAATAGTGAAATGAATCAGGACTAAAGTCATAAATATAATGCAAATCCTCTAGTGTTTTGTTGCCATAGTAACTGTGTTTCTGCTCCGTTTAAGTGAAAGTTTAAATTAAACGCTCATCACGAGTCAGAATCAAATTATCTTTATTATCATTGATAATAAAGATACAATGCAATTAGGTGCAGGTACCTGAGCTGGAGAGGTATCTTATATACTGTGTGTAAAAGCTTAAAACAAAGACAACGTGCATATATATATATATATATATATATATATATATATATACACACACACACACACACACAAAATATAAATAGCATATAGTATTTATATGTGGTGGTGGCTGTCAATCACATGTCAACAGACAGCCTGGTGTCTGGACATGCCCTGGATACAAAAATACTATCTGAACAGGTTAACAGCATGCACACGCAGGTCACTTGTAAGTCTGCAACAACTGGACCTGGATGATCATTTTCCAGACTTATTTTTCAAATATGCCACTATGTTTTACTAAACAGATGAAAATAATCCTACTTCTGTTGTATTCAGACACGACTCTCAAGTCAGACACAAATCACTGGATAATCAAATAAAACAAAACTATATATTCACACATGTTCTCACTCAGGTGTGTGCTTTTTGTGGGCAATATGGCCTGAGGGGGAGGAGTGTTTACATGCATTGCTGTGATTTTGTTTAAATGATTGCTCATGTAAAATGAATCTCACATATAATGCATGTTTAGATAACTTCAGTGGATTCAGTGTATACTACTTCAAAGCACTGTTACTATAAAAATATTTAGGTGCCAAAATGAGTTCGCTAACATACACTGCATCCCCTCCACAGCTCCAAGCCCAACCACTGCTGTGCCATATCTAGCAACTAAATGTGTGGATTCGGTCCACCATAACGAGAAGAGCACCAAGTGGTTCACACCATGGGGGCCAAACCAGTGCCACAAAATTCGGGACTTTGAAGAGGCCACGGTAAAGAAAATTGAAGCCAATAACATCGTGTTTGCAGTCCATATCCCTGGGCCTAAAATAGAGATGAGTCCTTGGTTCCAGTTCATGCTGGTCGTTCTTCAATTTGAGATAGCTTTCAAAATGTACAACCAAATTGGTAAGTACTTCTTTTTCTTAGCAATTATGTATTTATACGTTGATTAGCATATATATGTGAATGTAAATGAAGGAAATTTTTAAAAAAGGGTGTTTAGATGAACATGCTGCACTCTTTCATTTGTAATATACATTTATAATGTACAAGTCATGTAGCTGTTGGAAACCAACAGTATGCTGATTAAGGTAAAGAATTTGAACATCTGAGAATTGAGGAGGTCATTTAATGGAGTTTTGAGAGAACAGTGATGTTTCATCCATGATTTGTTTAGCAGCTCCTCTCTGTCCTGTCCTCTTTGTAGCATCAAAGTTTGATTGGTATGACCACATATCAGATTTCCACTTTGTCTCAATTCATTTTAAATAAGGCCAGAGAATATGAATAATGTACTCCTATCAGCCCAATGTCACCTGCTCTGCCTCCAGTCTGTCATCTACAATTCAAACAATGCATGAACTTCAGATCAGGATTACAGTTTCAGACCAGGAGACTGAGTCAGTAAATGTACTGAATCAGTAAGCATCACCTCCAGCTAGCAGATACTGTCTGTCCACTGTCCAATGTGAAAGAGCTGCCCAGCTCTCTGGATAATTTGCATACCTGCCAAACAGGTCTACAGCCGATGCCATCTCCTCTGCCTTTCATCTCTCCCAGTCACACCTGGAAAAAGTGTCATCATTTCTTCACCCCAATGCAAATCTCAGCATCTTTACCTCTCCTACCTCCTGCCTTCATCAGTGGCCTTTCCCTTTCACTCCTGCCACTTACCAGCTCTGTTCCCTCGAACGTGACCATCCTCTCATTCACACACATTCTGTCTTAGCCTTACTGACCTTCAATCCTCTTTACAGCATCTCTCAAGGTTAAAGTGAACTTTTCATCTATAGAGAAGCAAAATGGCGGAGCTCAGGATACACAGTAGAGAATAGTGTCGTGACACTGTCAAGTCAGTGTTCATGTTTAAGTGTCTTCTCCTGGATGGGAGTGGTGGCCTAGTGGTTGAGGAAGTGGCCCCGTAATCAGAAGGTTGCCGGTTCAAATCCTGCCAGTTTTGTTTCCTGTAGTGTGGAGATGCACCCTGTTATTTTTTCCTGCACAGTCATCTGCAGGTGCTAGCGGTTCGATTAGTTGCCGTAGCAACGGTGATGCAGCTAGTCAGAATGCTCTTTATGGTTCCTCTGTAGAATGTGGTGAGGATAGGACAGAGAAGGCTTGCTTGTTTCAGCTTCCACATGGAAGGAACATTTTTGGTTATGGAGGAGGTGATCATTGTCCACATGAGGTTCCTCAGTAATGTGCGAGGAATGTCAAAAAAATACTCAAATCTCTACAGCTGATCCATTGAGTGGGGTGTGAGGAGCTCATGTCTTTGTACGGTCTTTTCCACCAGGTTTCATGGATGAGCACTGAAGTCTGTGAACAGCGTTCTAGCCTATCTCTGTTTCCATAATTGTGAGGGAAAGATTGCATGGCAGAGAAGATGCAAGAACTTCTGTGGACCTGTTGGACCTGAGCCAGGGATGTGCCCTGACTAGCCTTCAAAGTACCTTCATGATAATAGGTGTGAGCATGATGAGCCGTTAGTCATTCAAGCACAAGAATTTTTTGGAACTGGAATAATTGTTGATTTGAAACCTGCTGGAGTAGATGACTACTTCTATGAGGCATTGTAAATGTTACAATGCCAGCATGACATGTCCAGCAGCCTTTTGTGAGTTGACCCTGGGTAGAGTCCTCCTCCCATCTGCTGTGGAGAGGCAGAGTACATAGTCATTGGTTGGTAGTTGTTCCTTTCTTCACATGCTCTTTGTACATTCTGAAGCACAGGAGGCATTGCCAAATATGAGTATTTTCTCCAGTATGGCTGAATTGTACACTTCTCTCATAATCCTGGGTTTTGGTAGCCTCTTGTGGTGATGTTTTGCTGGAAGATTAACTTCCTCCGTGGACTTGGGGTGCCATCATTCTTAGCAGCCTCGCTATAGATTTTCTATGGGCTGGTCTGGTGCATTTCAGCAGGATCTTGTTGACCTCATCAATGTTTGTGTGTTTGTGTCATGAAATATTGTAAAGCTTTTTACACACACAGATACAACAATTTCTTTATTTTTTCAGCCCAAAGTCACAAGCAGTTTGTCTTAATGGGCTTTTGACCCTTTCTGCACGCAGGTTTCAAGAGAGTTTTGTCAGTACAACAGTAGACACAGTATGCAGTGTCTTGAAATGCTGTTTCACACACACCGACAGTGTGATCACAAAATAAATAAAAATAAATATTTCTCATGAATTTAAGAAATATTGCACTGAAATTAAACTAAATCTTAAAGACCTATATTGAATATAAAAGCAATAAATCTTTCTGTACACTAAACATATGCTCAGTGAACTGGTTCAGGTATATGGGCTATTTCAAACAAGGCAAGACAACTCCCGAGGACGGTCAAAAGGACTACGTTTGATGGGCAGTAGTTCCAGGTTGGGTGTACAAGAGGCACAACTTGATTGTCCCGAGTCCTGTCCATGCGGTGAACCGAGAAGAACTCTGCCGGCTGGATGGCGTGGTCCGGCACCGCTGGGTTCAGCCATGTCTTGGTGAAGCAGAGGAGGTTGACTGGACGTTGGCGAGCAGGATGCTAGGCAGAGGTGTGCAGTGGGCACAGTCTCTCAGCTCTTCATGTCATTTCCTCCTTTGTCCTTTGCAGTGTTCTTATTTTCACTGAAATGTCTTATCTCTTCCTGGGATGTTTGAAATAGTCTTAGTTTGGTGTCCAGAGTGCCTACTAGAGAGGAGGATAGAATGTACTGCCGGTCTGCTGTGGTTAGCCTAGTATGGATCCTGGCTCTTATTCTCATGCACTGCATTTGAAACTGCATTTGAAAATCTGCCCACTTGCAGTGCAGTATCAAGCGTGTCTTCATCAGACTTGATCAGATGGCGATTTTCAAGGTTGAGCAGTAGCTGACTATTGTAAAGGTGTTTGTCCGTGGTTCTGACAGTCATAACCACCTTTACACAGCACCTGACGCAAATATTTGACAAAAAGCGCACTACGCGATCTAGCGCGCCGCCATCTTGGTCCATAAAGAAGTCGAGAAGAGTGAAAAAACGAATGCGGAAGAGAGGGACACCCCTTCCAGGGTAGGGTGAGGTGTCAGAGGTGGGTTTGCAGCTCAACGGCAGGAACCAGGGTCTAGAGCAGGGGTGTGAAATTCGTGGCCCACGGGCCACATCCCACGAGATCACTTCATACAGATCCACGATTATGGTCCGGCGACACGAAGCGCCAATTTCCCATTATGCAGCACATCAGTTGCATTGCAAAAAGCGACATTCAAACTGCAGCTGAGTCTGTACAGAAGCTGTTTCCATGTCAACAGCAGTTGTCAGCGAGTTGTGAAGCATCTTGAAATATTTTTTTTGTGCTTCAAAGTCACCAAGAACGCCATGTAACCTCAGGCGGCTCGTCCACCGGCTGAGAATTTGTTAATGCTTGGTACCAGTAAGAGCCTGGGGTCTTGTGAGCATGGTTCTCATGTGGGGAGGCACTCTGTTAAGTCACCCAAGAAATCATGGATCAATCCATGCTTTGCTTCGTATGTTATTAATTATAGTCTGTGAGGACTGAATCGGTTTAATGTGTTCAAATCTTCTCGTTCCGGTTAGATTTCTTACAGCGGCATTTTGGGGCAGTGGTGGCCTAGTGGTTAAGGAAGTGGCCCCGAAAGCAGAAGGTTGCCGGGTCGAATCCCGATCTGCCAAGGTACCACTGAGGTGCCACTGAGCAAAACTACTGTTCCCTCACACTGCTCCCCGGGCGCCTGTTATGGCTGCCCACTGCTCACCAAGGGTGATGGTTAAATACAGAGGACAAATTTCACTGTGTGCATCGTGTGCTGTGCATCACAAGTGACAATCACTTCACTTGAAAGATTACTGAGAGATGATGCGGGGCTTCCAGAGTATTCCAGAGCATTACAGTAGTCTATTCTTGACGTTACAAATGCATGTACCTGTTTTCCTGCATTATGCATGGTGAGTGTTCATCTTACCTTTGAAATATTATAGAGGTAAAATATTGATTCATCGGGATTTTGTACATTGCCACATGATTCCACATGATACAAGAGTTAAGGTCTTGTACACCTGTGTGGACCCTTTGATTTGCTACAGTGAGCAGAAAAACACCTTGTAACAGTCTTGTATATACTGGTATGCACACCTTTTGCATGCTTTAATAGAGATTCCAACACTACATACAAACTTAAACCCATTACAGCCTGAAGCCACAAACAGCAGAACGTCTGGATCAGACGTCCATGGCATCTGGTTAGCATGGACTGAACACAGACCGTTTTTCAGCTCATTGGAGAAAATGTAAAGCCGCTTTCAGACCGAACGCAGCACCACCCTTGCTGCCACGGTAAGATTATAATGTCCTGTTGTAGATCTCTGGACACTCTTAAGATCACCTTTTCCTCCATTCCCACTGTGTGTGTATTTCGAAGTGGCAGAAAGAACACTCGCCCACTTTGATTCTGTTGGTCGTGCAAAAATTCGTAAATGTGGTCAAAGTTCAACAAATTTCAACTTTGAATGTGTTCTGAGAACAAGGCCACCAAGTGTGAAACTCTTACCCAGATCAGGCAGCCACAGTCACCACCAGCACTACTTTTTAATGAAAAAAAAGCCAAAGAATTATACCAGAAAATCACCAAGCTAAGTCGTTATGATATGATCAAGGATGTTCTGTAACGCATCGATGAAGAATAGTTCACATCTGCATTGCGATGCATCGATTAGATTCATTTCAATTAACCAGGGTGGTGGCTGGAGCTCGTCATGGGACACTGGGGCCAGGGCGGGACACACTTCACACACACTCACAGTCAATTCAGAGTTGCCAGTCTACCTAGTGTACATGCCTTTGGATACCATGAGGTCCAAAAGTTTGGTGATTTGACATGAAATGTCGCAGACACTGCTGGTAATGGTAATGGTTAAGTGTGTGGGACGAGGGGTCTTCAGCTGCGAGCGTAAGAGGAGGCCTGTAGCAGGATAGACGGTGGCTAAGTGCTTACAGAGTTAATTTTGCAGAGAGAGAGAGATTCCCTAATGCCTACATTTACATTAAGCCATTTAGGTGACGCCCTTATCCAGAGCACCTTACAGCCAGTAGGACAGACCCCCATGAGAAACTCAGGGTTAAGTCTCTTGCTCAGGGACAATGGAACAGGGACAACATATCAGGCAGCCACACCTTTTAAAATGAGAATGAGAGCTATATTTTCTCAGGCACCCTTGTAGATTTGCAATGTGCTGTTTGTGATTCTTATTTCATTCTTGTTCTGTATTCCAGATGACGGTGCAGTGGTCACCATTGATGTTGGTTTGGCCTACAGGGATGACACCTTTAGTGATTGGACTGAACTGGCTCACTCTGTAGAGCAGAGGAAACTCTCCTGCAATTTTACAGCTGTCAAGGTTCTTAATGTTTTTAAGATTCGCATATTATCTATTTCTATACAGTACCTTTTTAACGGATTTTATTTAAATGAAAACTGTAATCACACTGGCAGTAATTTCTTCCACTGAATATTTTTTTTTCTTTCATATGGCAATAGACATTCGAGAATGAGGGGCGCTACTATGACTGTAACCTCTTACCTTTTATGGAATTGGGCAGTGTTGCGCACAAGTACTACCTTATCAACATTCGACTGCCAGTGAGTGAGCGTAAGAAGACAAATGTGGGTATTGGAGAGATCAAGGACATACGATTAGTGGTGAGTAAGGAGGAGTGGAACCAAAAAAAATATGAATTTTTATTTTGTAGTGTGATTTTTAAATATAATTGTTACAAATGTGTTTATTTATGTGGTTATTTCTTCTGTAGAGTATCCATCAGAATGGTGGATTCACAAAGGTCTGGTTTGCTATGAAAACATTCTTGACTCCTAGTATTTTCATCATCATGGTGTGGTACTGGAGACGAATCACCATGATGACACGACCCCCTGTCCTGCTTGAGAAGTAAGCATGTGTTTTATTGTTCATAAGGAAATACTTTAATGCCTGAAAGTAGGACAAACTTCACATCACTGAGAATTTTGATCACCTTTTGAGAGCTGAGATTCAGGTTCCATTATAAATATATTGCGATTGGGACTAATTTACCCTATTCTGTGGGTCATAGTCATGCAGCATTTGGAACATAAACCTTGTAGCCTTTTGTAGCAGTGATAAAACTGGATAAACAGGAGCCAGGTTGTTGATTGCAAACCAGGGAACAATTTGGTTTATTTACATGACCACAATTGGTGTCTAATACCTGCTTAGATATTCTTGTTGTTTCCAAATAAAAAAACCTAAAAGAATTCGAATAAACAAAGTTTCTGAAGTCTGTTCCCTCATAGATTTAAAGAGATATAATAGATGAAATGTGTTTTAAATAAGATTAATGTCTGGACAGTAAATTTGAACAGCTGGATATAGTGTACTGTTCACCAAGGGTGATTGGTTAAAAGCAGAGGACACATTTTGTTGTATGCACCGTGTGCTGTGCAGTGCTGCAGTGTATGGTGGATTGGGATTCAAACCAGCAACCTTCTGATTACGGGACTGCTTCTTTAACCGCTAGGCCACCACTGCCCCAAGTTCTTGGTATAGCTGATTCTTGGGACTCTGAAAAATGTTCATAAATTTTAGTCAAGCTAATAATACCCATAATAATAATAATCTTACAATAAGCTACAAAAGATACTCATTTGTGAATTAAAAATCCAGATTTCCCAACCATATTGAATGGTATGTTGGTCCAACCCAGACTTTCTTTAGACATACAATGTGTGACATGCACATATGTATCTGTTTCCTAAGTGCAGGAAAGCTATAATTTTTGGTATCCTTCACATTCCTATGTTGAACGAAGGTTATGACTAGACTGTCCCCTTCTTGAGGCTTTGGTGCTAGTGAATGCTGGCCACAGTCCAGACACGGATAGTTTTTTCAGGAAGTTTGTTTGTGGGGCATGTCAGCAGTTCTATATTCCTACTGGCTTGGGCACACTTCAAGTGTTCATATGATTTCAAATTTAAAGAATTTTCCAACAGAGCTCTATTCTTTTGGTCACAAATCACTCCTGCCACTCTTCTCCATCCATTCCACCCTGCCTGCACTTTCCACTTCACCTCTTTCCATTTGCTCTGGTCTGTTGAACTCATGTTCCATCACCACTTCTACTCCTGTAACCTGACCAACTGTCCACCCTCTCTCAAACACATGTATTCTGCCTCAGTCCTGTTGACCTTCATTCCTCTCCTCTAGACCATACCTTCACCTATTCAGGGTCTCTTCCACCTGCACCACTACTAGCAGGGAAGTATCACTCCTTCCCAGCTGTCACACTGTCCTCATACATATCCAAATATTTCTCCACATACTACCTCATACAAAACCACAACTCCTTTTCTTATCCAACCTTCTCTGTCCCATTCTCTTCCATCTACTCAACACTGCTTGTAAGGACATTTCCACTGATGTCCTTTATCGCCCTCACCATCTTTCCCAGATCTGTCTCTCTGCTTAGCCAGACAGAATAGGTCATTTTCTCCTTCCTTAGTGTCCAACCTCTCATAAAACTCATCATATGCCTGAGCTTTAGCCTGAGCCACCTCCCTATTTGCCTGATATATCATCTCCTTGTACTTCTGTCTACTTTCTTCATCCCACTTGTTTACCTACCTCTTCTTTTGAAAACCCACCTGTACTTCCTCATTCACCACCAGGTGTCCTTGTCGTCTTTCTTCTGCCCAGACATCACACCAAGCACCTTTCTAGTGGTGTTCCTCACTACTTCTGCAGTAGCTGTCCTACTAACTGCTAACACTTCCCTGACATCCAGTGCCTCTCTTAACTCCTCTCTAAACTTCACCTTATCTTTCTTCAATCTCCACCACTTGATCCTTCTTATCCTACAAACCACAATCCTATGCTGTCTAGGAGTACCATGTACTCCATCCAACTAATCTCTCTCATCTCACACATAATGGCCCAATAACATTAGTCACAACTTCAATTTCCAACTTTACACTTATCACTGTTTTCACCTCCAGAACACTCTTAACATGCTCTTCCCTCACTCTTAACTAGCTTCCTCTTTGTTTCCCCTGTCATTGACCCCTTGGTAAAACAGTTTGCAACCTCCTCCAATACACCTAGCATTACTTCCCTTCCATCTGGTCTCCTGCACACACAATATCAATAATAATAATTCGGTTGTGGATCAACTTTTCCATCATATCAGCAGCTCTCTCCCTTTACCAGTCATGCTGGTAACATTCAAAGTCCCTACTCTCACTTCTACTCTCCAAACACACCTTTTCCCCTCTTCTTCAGCCAACAGTCCAATATGATGTGTGTGTGTGTGTGTGTGTGTGTATATGTATACATATTTTTTGTGTGTGTGTGTGTGTGTATTGAGACACTATATTCAAGGTATAAGATTAAAAATCCAACTTTTTTTTTCTCACTGAAATGTATTGTTTGCCTAGATTAATTGAAGAAAATACTACTTGATTGATTTTTTTTTCTAGGCATAAAAATTGTGGACTACAGCTGTAATCATTCAGCGAAAGAGCAAAATATCTGCCAATTGTCTGCATTGAAAAAGCAAAAAAGATAAATAAGGGTTGTATTCAGGGTTAGGGCTAGACTATATTGACGAGATACATAGGCAGAGGACCGCTAACAAAAGACAGATGAGAGCAAGGAGCATCACATTGTGATGGATTATATCTCATTGGAAGCATAATTAAATGTTTGTTTCTGTTTTAATAAATAAACAAAATGTACATGAAAAAGAATACATGAATCTTTTTTCCCCCCCCAAAGGGTGATCTTTGCTTTGGGAATTTCAATGACATTCATCAATATCCCTGTGGAGTGGTTCTCCATCGGGTTTAACTGGACCTGGATGCTGCTTTTTGGAGACATTCGTCAGGGAATTTTCTATGCCATGCTCCTGTCCTTCTGGATTATCTTCTGTGGAGAACACCTCATGGTCAGTGATGCAACAATGTTTCCATCAGTACATAATTTTGTTTAGTCATAACAGAAGAACATAATTACAAAAACATAAGCAAATAGGTTAGAGGCTCCCATTAGATAATTACTGCATGGATGGTTATGATTCAGTTGGCAACAACTTGTAGTGGCAACGGTGGTAGTAGCCTAGTGGGTAACACACTCGCCTATGAACCAGAAGACCCGGGTTCGAATCCCACTTACTACCATTGTCCCTGAGCAAGACACTTAACCCTAAATCGCTCCAGGGAGACTGTCCCTGTAACTACTGATTGTAAGTCGCTCTGGATAAGGGCGTCTGATAAATGCTGTAAATGTAAATGTAAACTTATTTAACTCTAACCGATGCAGTGAAGTTGGTTATTCAATCAGTGAATTTCTTCTTTCCTGATGTCACAGGCATATTTCAAAATGACAATTGCAGGATTATTCAGACTCAAATAATGTGAAAGTGGTTCAGGAAGCATGAGACATAATTTTCACACATGGACAGGGGTGGTAGTAGCCTAGTGGGTAATACACTCCCCTATGAACCAGAAGACCCAGGTTCAAATCCCATTTACTACCATTGTGTCCCTGAGCAGGACACTTAACCCTAAATTGCTCCGGGGTGGACTGGTTCACTTCTGGTTCATAGGCGAGTATGTTACCCACTAGGCTACTACCACCATGTAGTTATATTAATAACTGGTGTAAGAAAATTCAGAAACTGTTATGTTAAATACATTTTTGTCTCAATCAAGGTGGTGTGATTTTAATCTGTAGACTTGTATATGATGATTTAAAAATTATGTAATGCATTATTTGCAGGACCATACAGAAAGAAATAATTTTTCTGTATACTGGAAGCAGGTGGGACCCATTGCCTTTGGTTCCTTTTGCCTCTTTATCTTTGATATGTGTGAAAGGTAAGCAACATTACATTTCATCATGTACCATCATTGCAAAGTATGTGTTTGAGCTTGTTGGTTTCTACTCCTTTACAGAGGAGTGCAGTTGAAGAATCCTTTTTTTAGCATCTGGGCTTCAGATGTTGGGACCGAGCTGGCTGTATCCTTCATTATTGAACAAATGCAATTAAATTCAGAGGACTTGTGCATTAAATGCAGAGGACACATTACACTGTGTCCTGTGCTGTGGTGTCACATGTGACAATCACTTTTATGAGGCCTAGTGGGTAAGGAAACAGACCCGTAATTGGAAGGTGCCACTGATCAAGGTACCGTCCCCATACGCTTCTCCACGGGCACCTGTCATGGTTGCCCACTGCTCACTAAGGTGATTGTTAAATACAGAGGACGCATTTTGTTGTGTGTACCGTTCACTGTGCTTACCTTGTATCACAATGACAGTCACTTCACTTTGGAGACTGAGCTGGGTATATGAATTGGGTTAGTTCCTTGACTGGGAGTGCGTCAGATGGCCTTCATTGTTGTTGCAGGGATTTGTGCATGCCTGTACTTCCTCTTTCTGTGCTTCATGGTATTCCAGGTATTTCGGAACATCAGCGGTAAACGCTCATCCCTTCCTGCTATGACCAAAGCCCGTCGGCTGCACTACGAAGTACGTACCTTACCTGAAAACTGGAAATGCCTTACTGGAGGAATAGTTCAAATGAAAACGGAACATTTACTCTGCAGTCTAATTTCCTTTTATCGACCAGGGTCTGATATTTCGATTTAAGTTCCTGATGTTAGTCACTTTGGCCTGTGCGGCTGTAACTGTCATCTTTTTCATCATTAGTCAGGTAGGCAGCATGTTTCCTTTTATTATATCATTTGTGTTGGTCTTTTACTGAATAGAAAGTCTAATGTAGGGTGTGTGAGACTGGGACCTAATGAAAACATTTGTGTGTGTGTGTGTGTGTGTGTGTGTGTGTGTGTGTGTGCGTGCGCCCAAACAGGTAAATGAAGGCCACTGGCACTGGGGTGAACACACTGTGCAGGTGAACAGCGCGTTCTTTACTGGAATGTATGGCATGTGGAACCTGTATGTCTTTACCCTCATGTTCCTTTACGCGCCATCGCACAAACGATATGGAGATGAACAGTGTGGTGGTAAGAATTTTTGCCATATTCATCATTTAATCATTATTTAACAAGCTGAAATCCAATCCAAATCCAAATGACATCCATATCGACTAGGGGTCGAACATTATTTTTCAAGACTGATACCAAATACCAATTTTTTTTTTTTTTCCCCTTGCTTTTGTATAAGTCTTAGTGGTCCCTTATTACTATATCTGAAGTCTCTTACCTTTGCGTCATCAACACCATTCACCAACCTAAATATTTGGCGCATACAGGAAGTTTTGTCTGTTTTTCCAGAATAAAAAAAATTCCCCTTATAACAACATAAGGGGACAAATTACTGATTGACCGTCTGAGCTGCCGCTCAAAATGACCTAAGCATTACATTTACATTTACAGCATTTTATCAGACGTCCTTATCCAGAGCGACTTACAATCAGTAGTTACATGGACAGTCCCCCCCTGGAACAATTCAGGGTTAAGTGTCTTGCTCAGGGACACAATGGTGGGATTTGAACCTGGGTCTTCTGGTTCATAGGCGAGTGTGTTAACTACTAGGCTACTACCACCCGCACTATTTACACCTATTACCATTTGTAGCCACTGAAGGACCATAGACAGGCTAGGGAAACTTGTATTAATGTAAAATTATCGTCATGTGAAATGTTCTCTCAATACGTTTGCGGCACAAAAGTACGGTCCACAAAGAAGCTTGGTGGAATGACCTTGGAACCCCCGTCCCAATATGTCTGTATCTTATGCCAAATCTAGTGTTTATATATGACTCCAAGAACACCATCCCCACAATCAAATATTATGCTTTGGGGGGGTGTTTCTGTCAAGGGGGATGAATGGGACCATGTAGTGTTAAATCTTGGGTGAGAACCTTCTTCCCTCAGCCAGGGTATTGAAAATGAGTTTGAGAGGATCTGCAAAGAAGAGTGGGACAAAATCCCCTGAGGTACATTCAAACCTTGTGGCCAACTACAAGAAACAAAAGTTTGGCCACCAAGTACTAAAACACGTACTTATTTAATTCATTCTAACCTTATAAATGCATAACTTTTTGTTATTGTTCTGTCTCTCACTGTTCAAATAAAGACCATTGAAATTCATATAGACATGAATAAAGCGGCAGCATTTTTAGCAGTAACATGGCTTTTGTTCATTCTCACTCTCTCTTACTCGCTTATCCAGGGGGGCAAGGATCAAACAGTGGAGAGGACCTTCAACTCACCACTACAGTTACTCATGTTGATGGTCTAACAGAGATCTACAAGATGACTGGAAAAGAAGCCCAAGAGTAGCTGCCACACCCTCCTGGATCTTACCACTGTTACTTGTCAATGTATATGACCTAATATTAATGTTTATCAAAGTAACTACTACAGGCCTTTTGTGATTTGAATTACTAATAATTTCAGTAAGGATAAGTTCAACGACTCCCTTTTATGTGTTTTTAGTTCTTATCAAATGGAGACTGAATTTGGAATTAATGCTTTCTATCAGGGACCATTATATTTTTAAAAGCAACGATATGTACATGGAATAATTACAGTAGCTACCAAAAGTCTTCAACCCCATTGAAAGTACTCAAAATGCACATAATTCTTCATTCAGTATTTTAATGTGAAATGCAGTCATAAGAGAAAATAAACATTTTGTACACATTTAATGGAAAAAGTATTTTTTATAAGTATTCAACCTCTGCACATGTGGAAAGATTTATCTGTTGCTGAGCATTAGGTTAATTCCAGACCAACAATTTTATGCAGAATTTGTATCCATCTATTATTGACCTCTAGCTCTGAACCCCAGTACTAGTAAGGCTTTGGGTGCTGTGATATATTTTCACTCTGATTTCATTGATTTTTGTCTCGTCAACAGATTGCTTCTTTGTCTTCAGTTTGCAGATACAAAATGTATTTTTAATGTTTTTTTATAGCTATAAGGAGAAAAAAAAAAAAAAAAAAAGTGTATCAAGATCATTCTTGCTTAAACCTGGTGCTTCCAAAGCACAATGGTATGCATAAGAATTTAATCTTATTTTAATTATTTTGCCTTATGCAAATGCACTGTTTTTACATATAATTCAACATTTAAACCACTGAATGGAAAAATGTGTAGAACACTTATACAAAAAGTTGTGACTACTTTCAGTGGGGTCGAATGGCCTCTGTTGGTACTATAAAATTCTCCCTGAATGGCACACAGGTTGCAAAGGCTTGGTTTCAGCTTCTTTTAATGTTCATTTAAATGTACTGGAACATCACTATACTTTGTATGTTTTCCATCTTATGTTAATATGTTTTTGTGGGGCTGCCTTATGTTGAGCTTTCTAATACACGCCATTAGATGATATTATATAACATGTATAGAAATGTAGTTTGTTTTTTTATGTTAAAAATACATTTCATTATCTGTCTCATTTCATTATACAAAATATGTTTCAATAAACATTTACATTTATATACATTTATGGCATTTGTCAGACACCCTTATCCAGAGTGACTTACTTGTAGTGGCAATGGTGGCCTTAGGAAGTGGCCCCGTAATCCTTATTCCTGTTACCTTTAGGTCACGTTTATAAACACAGTATTAACTTTCACTGCTATGCAGCAGTTCTTTCACCTTAGAAATATTGCAAAGATAAGAAATATGATCTCAATGCATGACGCACAAAGTTGGTTAATGCCTTTATTACATCATTACATTCTGACACCGTGACACATTACTAAAACCTTCTCTGCACTGTCCAGTACCTCCAAACATGGACAGATGCTGAATACTACAACTTTTCCACCACTACAACTGTTGGACTATTTTTTCTTTTCTTAGACAAATCATCACCAACCCCGCATTGACACCAATTGCAAGCTCACTCTAGGGTGTGAGGGGTGTCCCTCTCTCTATCACTCCTTCCTAAGTTTCTCCTAGGGTTGCAACGATTACAAATTTTGGTGGTATGATTGTCAGTTTCCAGTTTTCACAATTATCTTCATTATTTTACAGAAATTGATTTCACAACTGTATTAACATATATGAACCCCACAAACACATTATATAAAGGTTTTAAACTTAAGAAGCTATTTATTGCAGCTTTTTAGACAGTTAGAACAATACAATGTTTAAATTAAATAAAATTAACCACTGGACATCTATAGCACAGCTCATTTTTTGCTGCCAAAATCCTTACCTTAAATGAAGTGACAATAAAAAACAAGATCTTTAGTTGGAAGTGCAAAAAGATGAGCATGATCACTTCTTCTGAGCTCGTCTTTGACCGATGAGGTGAGTGAATATTGCCAATACTGCTGAACACTGTAGTTTCACCACATTTTATTGGAAAAAAATTATGCCACTGTTTTAGAAAAAGTACCTCACATAGTGCATATGGAATAACACACAACACAAAAACATGACAAAGGACATTGTGGACATCGTGCACTGACCCATAAAATAGTGCAGGTTGAGACAAACCAGGCAGACAAGTAGCAGCAATATGACAATATAGCAGTTTATGGAGTATTTAGTACATAGTGTATATGGTATTTGATATACTATGATAATAATGGTAGTAGTAGTGATATGACATCATTTGATGACAGAATGATGTAGTGAGAGATTAAAATGCAGGGTGTAATATTGTCGGAGTGTACAACCACCACCTCCGATATAAGTATAAGAATTTTAAATATTAGATCTCGCACACCAAAAGAGAGTTAAAGGAATGATTACAGATAAGGGTTGTACTGTGCTTTATCGAAACTTGGCTAAAATAAAATTAAAGTCTAGCCCTCGTGGATACAGTTATGTACACCAACCTCGCTTAACTGGAAGAGGAGGTGGTGACGCAGTCATTTATAATGATAACCTTGGTATTACTCATAAACCTGGACATGGATTTAACTCTTTTGAGAGTCCCTTTAGTAAACCTATGTAATAGGAAAAAAATTAAGTGCTCTAATTACTTATTTATAGACCCCCTGAACCTTGAATTTTCAAACCCTATTTCCAACCTGGTTATTTCAGTGGATAAAGCTTTAATTGTTGGCAACTTTAACATTCACTGTGATAAATATCTATACTAGATTTAGTAGCTTTAAACAGAATATAATATGACCAACTCAAGGCGGTCACACACTCAACTTTGCCCTAAGGTGTGTGACAAGTACAAATCAAATTAACATTTTAACAGGGCTTATATACATGGCTTTGAACCCAAGGATCACCCCAATGTAAACAATGCAGATTCGTTTTGCATTTTTGTTTCTGTGATTTCGCACAACACAGAAAAAATTCATTATGACATAATGGGCTTGGATTGAGAATATTACAAATACAACGTGCAAATACAAAATTGAGGATGCCTGTGATGTCGTCCATATGAAAAACCGCCACTACCCACAGCCCAGCAGGCAGTAGCAACAGAAGTCTTTCTCAAGAAGGTCAAGAGTGTGGAATTGACAACGGTAAACTATTTGTAAGTGTAGCACTAAAACACATGGCTGAATATCTAGGAATAGCTATGAGACATTACATTTACAGCATTTACCAGACGTACTTATCCAGAGCGACTTACAATCAGTAGTTACAGGGACAGTCCCCCCCTGGAGACACTCAGGGTTAAGTGTCTTGCTCAGGGACACGATAGTAGTAAGTAGGGTTTGAACCTGGGTTGTCTGGTTCATAGGCGAGTGTGTTACTAGTGTGAGAAAATGGCATATTTAAGAACAAATGGAGTAAATGTTGTGCAGAAACAGGACTCACTTGAACAAAAACACTGCCTATTTGTCTGGGTCATATGCAAATGAGAGACAGACCAAATCACAGAATGAGACTATAAAAAAAATTCTGCACGGGTACCCAACAATCCCTGGCATAGGTCCTAACACACCCTACAGTCGTGGCCAAAAGTTTTGAGAATGACACAATGCTGGTTTTCACAACGTTTGCCGCCTCAGTGTTTTTAGATATTTTTGTCAGTTGGTTCTATGGTGCTTTGAAATATAATGATATATATAATATAATAATATAAACGTTTCAAAGGCTTTTATTGACAATAACATTAAATGTATGCAAAGAATCAATATTTGACCTCTGCAGATGCACTCATTCCTGAACAAGCGCTGCACTGGTGGCACGCCGATCAAACAGCTGAATCATCTTTAGGAGAGGGTCCTGCCACTTGGCAAAGTCAAAGTCCACTATATTCTCACTATATTCAAGTACACAGAGAGACCAGATTGCGAAACTTTGGAGATTCAGTGTGCAAAAAGACATGGAATAACAAACAAAACACAAAAACATGACAAGGGACATTGTGCGCTGACCCATAAAATAGTGCAGCAATGAGTGTATGTGGTATATGATGTCCATCCAGAGACAGATTGCTGTTGTGGCACCATGCAGACAGCCGTTCCACCTGCTCTCTGTACATCCCTGCTTACCAGTCCCAGCACAGTCGTATCATACGCAAATTTGATGATGTGGTTGGTGGTGTGTGTGGCTGTGCAGTCATGAGTCAGGGTTAAGAGCTGGGGACTAAGCACACATCCCTGTGGTGCTCCTGTGCTCAGTTTCATGATGGAAGAGGTGTGGTCACCCAGCCAAACTGCCTAGGTCCTGTTTGTGAGGAAGTCCAGGACCCAGTTGCAGAGAGTGGTGTTCAGGCCAAGCCCACTCAGTTCTACAACCAGCTTTTGAAGGATGATTGTGTTGAATGCAGAGCTGAAGTCTATGAATAGCATCCTGACATATGAGTCTTTCTAGTTAAGATGTGTTAAGGAGAGGTATAGGGCAGAGGATATGGCATCCTCAGTTGACCTGTTGGGATGGTATGCAAGTTGAAGTGGATCCAGAGAGGTGGGGAAGTTCTTCATGATGACTGGTTTGAGTGCAATGGGTCTGTAGTTGTTGTGGCACGTCACTGCAGACTTCTTCGGCACTGGTATGATGGTGGTGGTCTTGAAACATACCAGGACCAGTGACTGGCTCAGAGACATGTTGAGATGCCAACTGATCAGCACAATCTTTGAGCACCCGGCCAGGTATGTTGTCAGGTCCTGCGGCCTTGTGGGGGTTAACTCTGAGAAGAGTACTTGGTCATTGGGGGGAGGTGATTGCCCTTTGTTGTGTCCATCAAAACATGCAACAAAGTCGTTCAGTTTGTCTGGAGGGAGACATCGCTGTCGGTGATTTGTGGATTGGGTTTCCTTGCTTGCTGGACTTTCTTGGTGTTACATCCTGGTCTAGGTCAGGAACGTAAACAATCAGAAAGAGGGAGGGCTTTAGAAGTAAGAAGCATCTTTAACCGCCTCACTCCAACGGGAGCGCAAATCAGTGCCAGGTATGTCAGTCAAGTTTTGTAAATTACAGGCTCCTCCTACAAAAAGGAGAACACAGACAACACATCACACGACCACAAGACGTAACACCCCCACCACCAAGAATCAACATCACGTTTTGACATAAACTGGCTGACTACATCATAACCCTGGATAGCCTTTCTATCTCACCAAGTATTGAAGTAAAGGATCTAGGGGTCATCATTGATGCAGGTCTCTCATTCAATTCACATGTAGATAATGTCACTAGAATAGCATTCTTTCACCTTAGAAATATTGCGAAAATAAGAAATATAATTTCAATGCATGATGCAGAAAAGTTGTTCCATGCATTTATTACATCAAGGTTAGATTACTGCAATGCATTATTGTCTGGATGCTCTAGTAGGTGCATGAGTAAACTCCAGCTAGTACAGAATGCTGCAGCCAGAGTTGTAACTAGAACCAGGAAATTTGACCACATCACCCCAGTCTTACAATCACTGCACTGGTTACCCATCAAATTTAGGATTGACTACAAAATCCTACTTCTGACCTATAAAGCTCTAAATGTTTAGTTCTTTACGACACGCCACGCCTCCTTCGATCAACGGGAACGGGATGGTAGTAGCCTAGTGGGAAACACATTTGCCTATGAACCAGAAGACTACAGAGTCACAGGTTCAAATCCCACTTACTACCATTGTGTCCCTGACACTTAACCCTAAGTTGCTCCAGGGGGGACTGACCCTGTAACTACTGATTGTAAGTCGTCTGATAAATGCCATAAATGTAAATGTGCGGGGTCACTACTGGTACCCAAAGTACAGAAGGTCACAGCTGGGAGAAGATCCTTCTCATACAGAGCTCCCCGCAGTTGTGGAACGGCTTGCTGGTCAGTGTCTGAGTCCCGAACACTGTGTCAGTGTTTAAATCTAAACTGAATCTGTTTTCTCTAGACTTCTGTTAAAGTCCCAGACACAGTGTAAATTATTAAGTCCACTTTATCACACAGTCCCCCTGTTAGACACAGACTGTGTTAAATTCACCCTAGTTAGGCTGTCCTAGTTAGGGTACCGGGCCACTGTAGCACCAATATACCACTATAACCACATATTTCAGTATCGGTCGTACAGTGCAACCGTCTGCCGCTGCTTCTGTTTGTTTTTCTCAGAGACACGGAATCAAGCACCCAGACTACTGGCAGACCCCAGTGATCAGACCAGCAAATAAATCCTGAACTACACTGGACAACACTTTGGACCTCTCCAACCCTACAACTGTAGGACATTTTCTTCTATTTGACAATCCCCAGCCCTGCACTGACACCATTTGCAGGCTCACTCTACCCTGGAAGGGGGTCCCTCTCTGTATCACTCCTTCCCAACGTTTCTTCCTTTCTTTTTTTCTCTCTCCTAGAGTTTTTTGTGTGTGGAGTTTTTCCTTGTGTGCAGAAGGGTCAAGTGTGGGGGGTGTCAACTGCAGGACCTGTCAAAGCCCATTGAGACATACTGTATGTGATTCTGGGCTAAATAAGAAATAGAACTTGTTGTTGATGTCCTGGTATAGGTCAGGAACGTAAACAATCAGAAAGATTAACGCAAAATATGCTTTAACCATTTCATTTCATTAATAGTAAGAAGTATAATTGAAGCCTTGACACAAAGACAACACAGCAGTCAGGCCATGAAAAAGCACAGAGTAGATTACTGTGAACAGGGTATCTGTCTGGCCGTATTTCCCCCCACGCCATCTTTAACAGTCTCACTCCGACGGGAGCGCAAATCAGTGTCAGGTATGGTAGGATTTCCATAAATTACAGACTCCTCCTACAAAAGGAGAGGATCAATTCAATGATCTCAGCAGGTCCTTTTGTGGCAGGGCTGAAATACAGTGGAAATACAGGCTTTTGTGATGGCAAAGAGGGAAACATACTGAAGAGTTACCTACAGCAAGTTAGATCTGATTTGTTATTTTGGGTCTGATCAATACCATGTTTTGTAATGAATATATCTTTGCAAAAGTGAAAGTGATTAGTTGTCACATGACACACAGTGGGCAGCCATTACCCGCTAAGCCACCACTGCCCCCATCTGGGAATGCCCTGGGATGTGGACGAATCTTCGCGAGACGAATTCTGTAAGAAACAAATCTAGCTGTGGCCATAAGCACTAGATTATGAGAACTCCTGAGAGGAAAATAGTCAGTGATGTCAGCAAGGAGCCCTGGACACATCACACATCAGAGCCCGACTGAGCCCAGTCCGTAAACATTGAAAGTTTTGGAAGTCTGTGATTTGGTCTGATGAGACTGAAATGAAAATGCTGGCCACATGGATGTTTGGCAAAAAAAATGGAGAGGCCTTCCATTTACATTTACGGCATTTGGCAGACGCCCTTATCCAGAGCGACTTACAATGCTACCATCGATGAAGAGATCAATTCCGGTTCACTAGGACCCCCAACTATAAATACAATCTTTTTATTTACTCTGTTGTAGATTCTGCACACAAGTTCGACAACAAGAAAATTACAATTTAATCTAAATATTCTCTAAAGAGGAAGGTCTTGAGCTGCCGTGTGAAGGTTCTCAGTGACTGAGCTGGAAGTTCATTCCACCACCGAGGGGCCAAGACGGAGAAGAGTCTAGATGAGCGTCTTCCTCGTACCTTCAGAGATGGAGGGACCAGGCGAGCAGTACTGGAGGCTGAGTATACGAGGTGCAGTGCGAGGTGTAATAAGGGCTGTGAGGTAGGATGGTGCTACTCCATGTTTGGCTTTGTAGGCCAGCATCAGTATTTTGAATCTGATGCGTGCAGCTACTGGGAGCCAGTGGAGGGAACGTAGCAGAGGGGCGGTGTGGAGAACTTGGGAAGGTTGAAGATCAGTCGTGCTGCTGCATTTTGTATTTGTTGTAGGGCCTTCAACCCTAGGAACACTGTTCCCACAAATGGGGGTGGGGAGCATCATGCTGTGGGGCTGTTTTGCCGCCTCAGGAACATGAAGCCTTGTTTGGGTCCATGGCATCATGAAAAAAAAAAAAAATAATCTATATATATTTTGACATTTTGAGGGAGAATAAGGGGGGTAATAATTTTGGCCTCATTGTTGATAGGTAAAACAATGCATTTTAGAAATAATAAATGTCACAGAAAAAATCATGGGATACCCCACTATTGTCTTCATTTATGTTTTATCTACTTTGGGATGTGGGCTTGTCTAGGATTTCTAAAAACTGTACAATTAACCAGCATAAGCCACCATACATTTCTTTATAATATCTAAAAATAATCATATGAATCTATAGTACATTAGACAGAACATATACTACAATAGACATATTACAATACATTTTGTATTAGGAATAACAAATACATTTGTATTTGTTGTTAAAAGGATCGATAAAAATATTCCTCTGGATTGAAATCCACTGCCATAACACAAGTAGCAAATACAGATAGAGCAAATACAAACAGCACTGGATTTTATTTGTGCTTAAAATATAGGTCCGTTTTTTCCCCCCTAAACCCTATACAAAATGCAACTGGACTATCATTCTGAAATGACAGGTGAAGTTTTAGAGTCCAAAATAAGTTAATGGACTTACATCAGAAGTAACAAGTTTCAGAAATACATACAGTTTAGTATGGCATAGACACTAAAATCACTAACTAGAAACCAAGTTTATAGTCAAAGAA
Organism: Denticeps clupeoides; assembly: GCF_900700375.1. Lineage (NCBI taxonomy): Eukaryota > Metazoa > Chordata > Actinopteri > Clupeiformes > Denticipitidae > Denticeps > Denticeps clupeoides. The sequence goes on along the minus strand of NC_041725.1, from coordinate 230,515 downwards.
GTGGTAGGATAAAGGCTGGCACCTTCATACACCTTCCATCTGATTTGCAACTGTTTGGTTTGGTGATCCTGATGGTTGCACAGACTGGTCTTGTGTCTGTTGTAGAATACACAAACAGAGTTAGGTTGGTTTAGATGGGAATGGATGAAACAAAGAGACTGGTGTTTTGCTCAATGGCACCTGTACATTTACATTTTTACATTTACAGCATTTATCAGACGCCCTTATCCAGAGCGACTTACAATCAGTATTACAGGGACAGTCTCCCTGGAGCAATTTAGGGTTAAGTGTCTTGCTCAGGGACACAATGGTAGTAAGTGGGATTTGAACCCGGGTCTTCTGGTTCATAGGCGAGTGTGTTACCCACTAGGCTACTACCACCTCAGTGGAACCATGGGATTCGAATTGGATCGGGATTCGAACCGGTAACCTTCTGATTACAGGGCCGCTTCCTTAACTGCTAACTGCCCTTTTTATACTATCTCACTGCAAATACATTCAGTGGTGGGGCAGCGGTGGCCTAGCAGGTAAAGAAATGGACCAGTAATCAGAAGGTTGCCAGAAGTATCGATTCTTTTCCTGATCCCGGAACAACGAAGGTAACCAATAATTTCCAGAATGTTTGGCATGTATAACTTGGAGATTAGCTATATAGCTAATAAGATAATACACGGGGCAGTGGTGGCCTAGCGGTTAAGGAAGCGGCCCCGTAAACAGAAGGTTGCCGGTTCGAATCCCGATCCGCCAAGGTGCCACTGAGGTGCCACTGAGCAAAGCACCGTCCCCACACACTGCTCCCCGGGCGCCGGTCATGGCTGCCCACTGCTCACTCAGGGTGATGGGTTAAATGCAGAGGACAAATTTCACTGTGTGCACTGTGTGCTGTGCTGCTGTGTATCACATGTGACAATCACTTCACTTTGACTTTGACACCGGTGGAAAATTACAGGTATTTGCATTTCATGCTGGTGGATCATAACCAGGTTGCAAGGAAAAGTTCAAAATGCAAAAAGAGGAAAGAGGAACGAGAGGCAAATGAGGAGGAGGATGCTCCCCATATTTTGGTGCCCACCATATTAGGTTGTCCCATTCCAAATTTGTAGTATGGGAGGAGATTCTCTGTAAGGATTCCCAGTAAGATTAATGCAGGTCATTTTTTTCCAGATCTACCAGGACCCAAGAAATTTAACATGGCTGTCTTACAGTGCCCAACCCCGCCAGTGATGCCTTTGCCATCAGGAGGTCATGACAGTGTCAGACAGCCTGACAGAAAAAGCCAGAAAGACAGATTCTGAAAGACATTAGATTCTGTCTTTTAAAGGCTGTGGTGGAGGCAGTGGTGGCCTAGCGGTTAAGGAAGCGGCCCCGTAATCAGAAGGTTGCAGGTTCGAATCCCGATCCGCCAAGGTGCCACTGAGCAAAGCACCGTCCCCACACACTGCTCCCCGGGCCTCATGTTATAAGAATTTGATCAGCTGATGAACAGTATGTTTGAGTTTAAACACAGTTTTCAGTAAATTGCCTACTCTCTATTTTTTGCAATTTAATCTTGTACTTAAACCCTGGTTATGATCCACCAGCAAGAAATGCAAAAGGATTGTTCAGGATTGTATAATTAAGTTCAGTTTAAAGCCTTTCAATTCTCTCTTTCCATGAAATTTAGGAAAGATGTTAAGTACTTAAGAAAACTAGGATGCATGTGTGTCCAATTTAAGTATTAAGAGTATTAGAGTAAGAATTACATTGTACCATGTTCACTGTACTTATTGTACACATGACAAAACTGGACAGCTGAGTAATACCTCTTCTCTGTGAAATTTCTCGTGAATTTGAGCTTGGACCAGTTTTTCCATCAGCAATGCAACCTGTTAATAATCAAAAACATCAGTCAAAAAGAATGTACAACAACAACTACAACAAAAAAGATAAGCTCTCTTGATATCTCACACCTGCTTTTCTTTCTCATTCAGTTTACGTTCTGTCTGTTCCAGAGCATTCTGCAGACCAAGAGCTTTTTCCTCCAAGTCCTGTTTATGTTCCTTAAGGGCCAGAGCTAGCTGATGAATCTGAAAGAATAGAAGTAACATTAATTCACAAATGGAGCCACAAGCAGCAAACGCATCTGCTTGCACCTCCGGTTCACTGTGGCCTGTAACAATTCATCATCAGTGCACATATCAGAAGTGTTCATTAACATGTTGAAATCCAGTACAGGAAAAGCTGATATCCATAAAGAAAAGCAGGTGGTTTGCATTGGAATCACTGGGAATCACTATAAACATTCAGACTTTTTCTAGCTACTTCTTCTCATGCTTTTCTTACTTCTTTTGATTGGCCAGGTCTACTGGCAGAACCACAGCATCCAATGATGGAAAGCAACTGTGTCTGAATTCACACTGAACAGTAAGTTGAAGTTGAGATTTATTGTCTTTTCAGCTATATACATGTTAGACCGTACATAGTGAAATGAAATAATGTTTCTCCAGAACCTGGTGCTACATGTAACATTTGAACGATTAAACAAAGTTCCATACTGACATAAAGTACACGTGTGCAACACAGACAAACTGGGCGACAAAGTGCAAACGGGACACGGGCAGTGCAAGAATAACGTTTAACAAAAAACATGTAGACAACATTGAGACAGACAGCACTACACTAGTGAAATGAATAAGAAATGTGCAAATTAAAATACTGCGAATCTTACTGTGCAAAATGGAACAGTGCATTTATAGATGATATTACAGATAAATAATCATACAGTATAACAGATAAATGTGTTCCATTTCCATACAGTATAAATGTGTGTGTGTGAGTTTTCAGGTGTCTGATGGCCTGTATAATGAAGCTATTGCAGAGTCTGGCAGTGAGTCCCCAAAGGCTTCGGTACCTTTTTCCAGATGGTAGGAGGGTGAAAAGTGCTTCACAGCGCATTAAAATAAGCCCTTTGAGACATACTGTATAGGATTTTGGGCTATATAAGAAATAAATGTTGTTGTTGGTGGCTTTCTGATGCAGCATATGTGGTAATTGTCCATTACGGAGGGAAGAGAGACTCAGATTATCTTCTCAGCTGTCCTCACTATCCACTGTAAGGTCTTGTGGTCTGATCCGGTGCAGTTCCCAAACCAGACAGTGATGCAGCTGGTCAGAATGCTCTCAACGCTTCCTCTATAGAAGGTGTTGACGATGGGTGGTGGGAGCCTCCACAGGAAGTAGAGACGCTGCTGGGCTTTCTTAGCTGTTGAGCTGGTTTTGAGATTCCAGGAGAGATTCTCCTCTAGATGAACATCAAGGAAATTTGTGTTCTTGACTATCTCCACAAAAGAACCATCGATGTTCAGTGGAGAGTGGTCCCTACATTGTATTCTGAAGTTAACAATAATCTCCTTCGTTTTGTCCATGTTCAGAAATACATTGTTGTTCCTTGCACTGGCTTGGTCCAGTTTACCTTAGTAATTTACTAGTCTCATATAACCCACCACACAATGCCTTCATTTGACAGAAGCAGGCTTACTTGCTGTCCCACACATAGACAAAGCCACAGCTGGAAATAGTACCCCAAAACTATGGAGCAACCTTCCAATGAGTCAATATTTAAATCTAAACTAAAAATATATCTATACAGTTGAACTTTTAATCAACACTAACGTCACCCTTAGCAAAGCGTCACAAGTCATACGCTGATACCTGCATTAAAATGCTCTCATTTAATACTCAATGGACTTTAAATCTGGACACTGCTAATTTTTGACTCTCTGGACAACACCCAGATTCAGCTCACACTGCACTACATCTGTGACCTGACATGTACAGCCGAGGGTAGTCTAGTGCTGAGCAGAGGAGGATGGGTTCCACTTGCTGAGCCTTGGTTCCTCTCAAGGTTTTTCCTTTTCAGAGAGTTTTAACAGGCTGCTGTTGCCATTGGCTGCTCACTAGGGGCCTTCAGCACTGATCTAATGTGAGGCACTTTGTGTGCTGTACAAATAAAAATTAATTGATTGAATTGAAGAGCACATACAATGTGTTAAAGCTGGTAACCCGTGAGGTCATGGGCTAGCTGGTAGAGTTTGGCATAAAAATATTTAGTGTCAACTTTGGAAAATCTAGATGCAAGAAGTGAAATCTGTAGTGTCTGAGTGCTGGACAAATATGCTGATGAGCTTGATATCAGCTAAAGTTTGGTGTATAGAGGTCCAAATCAATGGAACAACCTTCCAAGGAATATTCAGGTATCAGACACAGATTCAATGTTTAACCCTATGATTACAACCTACGCATACAGTCAAGCTCTTCACCAACACTCCCTTCACACTATACTGGCAATTATTAGACATATTGCACACCTCACTACAACTGTGGCCTGACATGAGCAATCCAGGGTACCTTGCTCAAGGGGTCAGAGGACACACCAATCATTTTCACATGGTTTTGAAATACTAATCCTTGGTGCATGGTTGGATTCCATCCAAACATAACACATTAAAAAAAAAGTTCATAAGACAAAGTTGTGAAATAATTTGTGATCTCGTGTGGTCTTCAGGGCTCTAGATTGTGACCACTTTGTCACACATGCGACCAAATTTCTCAATGGTGTGACACCCAAGAATCGGAGGTCTCGCTGGTGCACCCAGCAATTCTCTGCAAACTCCATGTGGTTCAACGCATGGTCCAGATATTCCTGCACATTTGAAAGTGCATGTGCTGCAGTCAGACAGAGAGGTGAGTAGCCTGGACTCTTCAGATAGACAGAGTGGATGTAGCCATGGATTACAGCTTTAAATGGGCCTTACAAGTTAGACCAGAGCCCAAAATTATTGTGGCAGCAGATGTCAGCCAACATGACTGTACCAAAATACTTTGTGTGCATTATAAGTATTTTTCATGGTCAAAGTTTTTTTCCACACCTCAGACTAGTTTCCAGAAGCTAGCCTCCGTTTCACCGCATCAGCTTCTAATTTAGTGGTAATTGAATCGAATCACCTGACTGCCCAAGTAAAATGAAAAAACACAATAAATCTATAAAACACATGCAGCAATAAATGTACTGGCCCAGTGTCCCCTCTCCCTGCTTCCTTTCAGCAACAGGCAGCAGCAGCAAACCGATCATCAGACTGACATGATAATCAAGTTCAAGCCACAAAAACATTTTGCAACATCAAGCATGTTTTCCAAAATCTCCATGCATTCCTGTGAAAAAAAACAAAACCAAAACCCACAAAAAAAGAGAACTATTCAAGATTCAGAGAATCAGGGACGGCTCAACAAGCAACTGGTTACTTACAGTGTTCATTTCAGGCCCGAAAAGACTACCTACATCTCAATTTACTACTCTAAACTTAACCACAAAAAAACTGTCCTTCACTGTTTACCTAAATTCGCATCACATGGACAGTACACGATGAATATGTTTCTGTTACCAGCTGTGCTCTTTGCTGAAGCTCCCTTTCACATTCCTTCAATGCAGCAGCCATGGTGTAAAGTTCATTGTTTCGCTGCTCCAATTCTCTGTGGCTTTCACTAAAACACACAGACACAGGATACATGCATCACACATTTTAAATTCCCAAAGTACACATCCCATCCAAATTAAGAGATTTAATTCCTTAATCCCTGAGCTACTAGGGAATGGGTGCTGATTACGGATGCACCGATACCAGTTTTTCTGTGGCTGACTGTGGCCGGTCCGGGGCTTTTGTCCCTGGAGTCTCACCTGATCAGGTCTGTAAGATGTGCTGTCTGCTGTATGGCCACACCTGCTTCTGATATTTCTCTCTTTTGCTTCACTTCCTGCATTGAGGACCAGTGCCATACCTGAAATAATCACACAGAGAAATAAACGTAAAGGCATCATAATTACAAACTCTGGCACACACTGACACATTTGCATTTTATTCAGTGTACATACACTGCTCACCATAAAATTAGGTTCGACCATCTTTAACAATTTAGTACAGCATTATGGCATAAACTGATGTCACTACATTGAAGCACGTGATTACAATTAAAACCAGAGGAATCCTGGCAGAGGATGCCCATGCCATCCAGGGGAAAAAAAACATTGATGGAAAAGTGGTCATTTGGTATATTGACGCCTTACTATTACAGTTATCTTCACTAACACGTGGCAACTCACCGCGTCAGTTACAATTTAACAATACGTGTCCAGCTCAAACGAAGATAGGTAGGTAGGACACGGCCATGTGGAGGGATGTTTTACTGAAACATTTACGTTAGTAGACAATTCTGTGGTCAATTCTGTGGTCTCTGTTCACACGATTATACACCCAGCTATCTCCGGACCTTAAAGAAGATGCTATTGTGTTGCATAGAGAATATTTTTCAACTAGGTGGTGCTACAACTACTAGTGGGTAACACACTCGCCTATGAACCAGAAGTCCCAGGTTCAAATCCCACTTACCACCATTGTGTCCCTGAGCAAGACATTTAACCCTAAGTTGCTCCAAACTACTGTTTAAGTCACTCTAAACAAGGGTGTCTGGTGACAGACATAAATGTAAACTATTACATAATCTTAATGCAATAAGATTTAAGCCAGGACTATCAATATCAACCATATCAATCATATGATGTTTCGTTCAGATTGGATGTTGAATGTGGACAGAAACTTCCCATTACATTGTGAATCATCAAAATTGATTGGCCATAATGTATTGGGTGAGCAATACAATGTCTCAAATGTAATCTTAAGGATATCCAGATGAAATCTGAGATATCTATGAATCAGCTCATGTGGAACAATTTATTCAAATGTAAACCTGTTAACATTTTTGAGAAATATGGCACAGCAACCTCTTGTTATATGACGCATCATCAAATTCAAAGCACTTCCACGGGAAAGCCATGTTGTTAATTGTGTAACTCACCAATTTAAGATGATGTGGTTCTGATTGTTGGGTTAAGGACAATTTTTGTAGCATGAATTGACAATTTCCCTCAATCATTAGGTGACCAGAACATCCTGGAATGCCACTTCCAGCGGAGGAGTATGATACCTAGTCCAGAATGTCCTATCCCACTACAACCCGTGGGTTACACCAGAAACGGGAGTCAAAGTGGAACACACAAACAGAAGCATGTCACATCTGGATTTCTATGTGTCTGTCTGCGGATTGGGAAAGCTCCATAATTAATAAAATAAAAGTCAACCCATGATAATATTTACATTTACAGCATTTCTCAGACGCCCTTATCCAGATTGACTTACAATCAGTAGTTACAGGGACAGTCCCCCCCTGGAGCAACTTAGGGTTAAGTGTCTTGCTCAGGGACACAATGGTAGTAAGTGGGATTTGAACCTGGGTCTTCTGGTTCATAGGCAAGTGTGTTACCCAATAGGCTACTACCACCCTTGTTAACCTTGTATAACCCTGTACTGCCATATCAAGATAGATTTGGGAACAAAAACAATAATCACAAAATATCTCTTGAAATATTTATCGATCACATCGATAAGGTTGGTGGTTGCAGCGTAGCATGTGATGTGAATGGAGTAGAAAAAAAGTCTTTGAAACTACTAAATGAATGGCAAATTATTAATCATATACATTAAAAATTCATAAACATTCTAGAGATTTGACAAGAACAAAGCAGTAAAAATAAATCTAATACAAATGATACAGCTGAAAGAATCAAATTAATAAATGCATTAATACCATAAAAAAAAAAATAAAAAAAAACCTCACCATCTCATTCTCGATTTCTTTACACTTTTCAGTGTGTGCCTTCTTGACTTTCTCCAGATCTCTCTGAAATTCCTGCTGTCTTTTGTGCAACACAGCATGACAGTGCTGTAGACTGTTAGACCTCTCCTAGTAAATGATGAAGACCATGATGAAGTCGGAGTGTGCTAGTGTGAAAGAGTAAAAGAGTGAATAAGTGAGAGATACCAGAAGTTCTTTCTCTAGCTGGCTAATCCTTCTTAAAGCTCTTCTATCCCCCATCTGTTTGTCCAGGAGGGCAGTATGCGAGTTCTTCATTTTCCCCTGCAAACACACACTCAAACACACTATTACAATGTACAGATAGAAAAAAATTATATTTGATATTTCATTACAGCAATTAGCAGTGACTACAAGCTGCCTCATGTCCAGTTCTATTTCTGGGGAAGTATTAGCAAAGCACTCAAAGTATTCCAAATGTTAAATGTTATTCTGCACTGCCCGTGTCCCGTTTGCACTTTATGTCGCCCAGTTACATGTAGCACCAGGTTCCGAAGAAACGTTATTTTATTTCACTATGTACAGTCTAACATGTATATAGCTGAAATGACAATAAAGCTCAACTTCAATCACTTTACAATTTAGAACTGACTGGCCGCAGTAATTGGAGCTTTTTTCACTGTACACAAGGTCAGAATAAAGCCTGCAACATTTGACCAAGCAGAAAACATCCATGCTTTCACGTGGTACCCCACCGCTTGTTTCTTGTTTCAGACGAAAGGTTCTTTGGCTTAAATGCCTTTGAGTAGAGCTGGTTGTGATGATCTTGGTGATCAGCTTTGGCTATTTTTCATTATTTCTAAAGAGAGACATGTGGCTGCTGAGACACTGGAATACAGAAGCAATGCACAAAGTACCAAGTGACGTAGTAAAGCTAGCAAAGAGCGGAATGGCTGAAAAAAGAGTTGCAGTTACGTGGAGATATTGCTAACAGGAAAAGTTACATATAATTTGTTTGGAAATGGTTTGGTGGGTATGGTCAAAGCATTCACGAGAAGGAGGCATGCCCGGTCTGCCTGGGAAGAGTCTATACTAGACTGCCGTTATCCCAGCCGGGAAAGTTCTGAGCAAGTTCTGAGCAAGTTCTGTAGGCAGCTCAGATGAGCGACGCTTGAACGGCGCATGTGCTGGGCGATTCATGGTGGAGCATGATGACTCTCTGCTCTGTGACACTACTGGGCCTGCAGTTCCGGCCTGTTTGTGGACCTCTGTTGTAAGGGATGTTTTGGAGTGTGGTATAAAAACTGCAATAAACGGTTTTGCCATTTTGTCATCCGCTCCTGGGGGGACCATCTTCTTTGGGCTGCCTTGCTACCCAGCTGGTCAACTGGCGCACATGGGGACACACATTCACATTTGTACGATCCGGTGGTGATTGAAAGCGCAGCAGCAGATAGTAACTGTCGTGTCACACCTGCAGCTTTTGGGGTTTTGAGTGAATGTGAAAACATCTTGTCTGGGTCAGGAGATCTGTCCACGTTTATTTAAAAAAAAAAAAAAGTGAATTGATTGTCACATGTGATACACAGCAGCACAGCACACGATGCACACAGTGAAATTTGTCCTCTGCATTTAACCCATCACCCTGAGTGAGCAGTGGGCAGCCATGACAAGCGCCCGGGGAGCAGTGTGTGGGGACGGTGCTTTGCTCAGTGGCACCTCAGTGGCACCTTGGCGGATCGGGAATTGAACCTGCAACCTTCTGATTACAGGGCCGCTTCCTTAACTGCTAGGCCACCACTGCCCCAGAGTGGTTGCACTGCGTTACTGTCTCGCCCAGATTCAAACTGCGCTTTCAAATTTACCTGCATCTACTGGGTCTGCAATAGCAGTGGTTTCAGTACTGATGCTGTCCCACAGTTTAAATATTTATTCCTGATCAAATTGAAACTAGAACCATGAATTATTCATCAAATTCAAACAAGAAACCTGTTGACTGCAGAGTTGAAAGTGGTGGCTGTGCTTTGACGTTTTCTTCAAGTAAGATGTGGTCTTGTGGTGCACACGTGGAGGAATGTCTCATTTCAAAGTGTTAAAGTCCACCCCATGGACTTATTTTATAGTTTTAGCTGTAAAAGTGTCCTAAAGCTGCTGTGGGTATGTGTCTCTGTCTCTTTTTTCACTATGAATAAAATATGTTAGATTTTTTTTTAGAATCTTTAGCACCTCCACAAAGCACTTCCTCTCAGGTTGTCAGCAGAGGTAGGGAAACTCGTATTAATCTTACATTTTCATGATTGGGGACCTTTAAATGTTAATTATGGATAAAATGTTAATTTGATTTCTAATTCTTGATGATGTGTTTTAATTATAGTAAGAGAGATTTGAAAATACTGAGGAGGAGGAATGGAAGTTAGCCTCTGGCAATTTCTTATCGCTCTTAAGACTAGTCTCCATAGCATGTGCAAAGAAAGCAGACTTTTAAAAGATGTACTTGTTGGGTCGGGAGTTGTCAGACTTTCTTTCCTGAACGTCTGGTAGCACCGGTGCAACCTCAGATTTTTTTTGTCACACCATTGAGAAATTTGGTCACTCTAGAGCCCTGTGGGAGGAGGGTGAGTGGGCATGGAGGCAAGGAGCAAACTCATTTGGCCCGTTTCCGGTGGATTTTTCAGCTACTGTAGTAAATGTTGTAGTAGGTGCTGCCCCCTTTTGCCCCAGTCCCCATGGCAGGTAAATAGAGTCAGCAATGGAAATATTACATAAATATTATACACAGCTGAAATGAAACTATTCAGAGCTCTAATGCTTCCTCAACCAGGGAAGCCAGCATGAGGCCAGCCTCTGTTAAAGCAGCGTCATCTCCTTGACTTATAATAAAAGGGGACTAGTTATTAACACGTGCAGTCATGTGGCTAAACTTTGTGATGACACTAAGGTCATGGCCCACAACCCTTACACTTGGCCAATATCTCCAGGAATGTGGAACTTAAATAATGGCTGCAAAATGTGCTTACCAGCTGTGGTACTTTACAAGGACGAATTACTAAGTATTGTAAGTACTGATTATGTTAGGTACCCAAACCTTTATTTTGTATGTGTAATTGATTGATGTAAAAATGGAATCTTGCTGAAAATTTTAAAGATGCATCATCTTTAACATTTTTTGTCTTTTGTGATCAGCTTATTCAATAAATTACAGTATAGAAACATGACTGTAATAACCTGATCACATGCTACTTAACAATGAATGTCTATGTTTGCATTTCTTATTGAGTTACAACTGAAGCTATAAAGAAAGATGTATTCTCAGCTTAAATCAGAAAATGTAGTTTTCTTTTACATGAATGTATTGCTGATGTTCCAACCTGTTGGTGATGAAGGCTACTGAATTGCTGAATGTGCTTCTGTTGGTGAAACAACTCCTCCTGCAGTCTATGCACCTCTCCTTCAGCCTTCTGTAATCGTTCCTGTAGCTGTTTTGACTTCACATTGATGATCTCAGCACCACCACACAGTTCTTTCATCTGACTGAAGAGAAGAATATATTGAAATATCTAATCAAGTGTTTAAATATGTGAAGTGTGTATCTAATGAGGAACTTACTTCATGTCCTGGAACATGTCTTCTTTCTCTTTCTCTAATTGTAAACATGTTTTTTGTAAGTTTCTTTTTTCCTTATGACACGCTATGAGATTCTCCTTTAGTTTGCATTCACTCTCCATGAGCTATACAAATGGATTTATATATTAACAGGTATGAAATAGAAAAGTTACAACATCAATGATTTTGCATGATCTGACCTTTTGTAGTTTCTCAGTAATGGCTCTTCTGTATTCCATGAAAGTCATTGTCAGTTTCTTAGCACTAGACAGGGCCTGCTTTTTCTCCTCCTCAGCACTTTTTTGAAAACAGAAGAGACACCAAATCTGGTTACAAACTGTGAACAACCTGGATGAATATGCAGAATGCTCAATCTTTAACGTTACAGTGGAAAAAACACTACTCTCTCATGATGCATGGCCCACAACCTTCACTGGTGCTCTAATGAGGGATCAACAATTTTTCAGTCATCTAAAATGGATTCTGTTTGACCTTTCCTGATATAGCTGTTAGGAGGAGTACTTCCAGATATTAAAAACTGGAACCTAGATTAAAACAACAGTACCATTTAACCTGACAAGTTCTTTCAAAGAGTTCAGCTTTCACCACCAACAACTCTTCTTTTATTTCCTTCAACTGCTCACTGCTGTGAAGTGCTTCTTGCTCACTTTTCTTCTGCTGCTTTTCAGCTTTTCTGAGGAAAAGGTCACAACAAGTTAGATGTATTCAGATGACATGGAAGTAGGACACAGACAGTTTATCAAAAGAGCCTTACAGCAGAGCTCTCGTCTTGGAAGCAACTTCTGCCTTAAAAACCAATATCTGTTCCTCCATGGTGAACACATTCATGGAATTCAGTAAAGTAACCTAAGAGAACAAAGAAAAAGAATTAATGTTCATACTCACAATACACAACTCCTCTCAACAACAACAGTACATAGAACTCCAGCACTTTCACCTTCAATCACTCCGGACTCCTTGCACAAAATCACTCTGCGCTTTTTACTTTACTGCTCTTTTTTTTTTTTTATGGCTCTTTTCTTTAAATATTGTCTTTCACTCATTTCACCCTACCTGTTACACATATTTTATGTTAAAGACATAAAAGTGTAATATTTGGTTATGTTTGCAATATTTGCATATTGGTTCATTGTTTACTTGCAGCATTTGCAATACTGTGGTCTGTAGCAGTCGCAAAAAGCATTTCACTGCATAACATACCGTGTATGACTATGTATGCGACCAATAAAATTTGAATTTGAATTATATAAGGTAATAAAATAATTAGGATTTAACCTAATCACAGAAACCAGAATAAACTGAATGAAATGCATTTAATGTCTGCAGGTGTATCTACCATGTAGGGAGCACAGGAGCAGGGACAAATCAGGGTTTAACCTGACTGGTAGGGTGTACCTTAGGGCACAAACTTCACAGAATATTTTACAGGAATGTTATTTTACAAATTAGCTTACATTTCATTGCAACATTTTTTCTAGTTTCTCCAGACTTTTCTCCCAGCGTTAGAAAATATATATCGCCCAGCCCTTTAATGTGAGCGTTCAAAATAAATGAATGTCTGATTTAAAGAAGACCCACATAAACATTTATCGGCAGAAGGACACCGTAAAAATGTTACCCAAACCAATTCGAATGAAAAAGAAAGATTAAAAAGCTACGTCTTTCAGCGCTGATTCGTGTTTCCAGTCCGAAGTCATTTCTTTGAAAGTTGGTTAAGAAAGTTGTCCGTCTTTTGTTCCGGGGCGACGGCGACTGTTTACCTTCTTTTCCTGCTGATTCGACTTCAGCAGATTCGTCAAACACGTCCACGCGAAACAGCATGTCACACCAATATTGCGCTGTAAAACGGAGCATACGGTGAACTAATGTCGATCTTCATAACTAATCGTTCAACAGAAAAAATGTAAATGCAACAGAGTATGACACTGTTATTTTATTTCATATATATTAAATATATCGTTTATATGTCGTTAACATCCTTTAACTGTTGCTCATTACAAAGCGTCATTGCTCCTCTGCTTTTAACCATCACCCTGAGCTAGCAGTGGGCACCATGACAGGCACCCGGGGACCAGTGTGTGGGGACGGTGCTTTGCTCAGTGGCACCTTGGCAGATCGGGCAACCTTCTGATTACAAGGCCGCTTCCTTAACCGCTAGGCCACCACTGCCCATTAGTCAAGTGTAGACAAGTGTAAAGACTGTACAAAGCATCATAAAGCAAAAAAGCGACCTGCCTTGGATAATATCTGCCCCTCCCGTTGTCAGCAAGAGACACACAGCATCCTCAAGGATCTGTTAGATCTTTATTTGCTAGTTGTTAGAAGACTGTGGCACTAAACAACACAGTCAGATGCCTAAAAAGAGATGGCAAGGCAACTGAAGTGCTGCACAATGGGATCTGTAGTTTTTGTGTTATCAGCGCATCCCTGTGCCATTTTAATACATTTGTATAAAGTAAGATTGCACTTCTGAAATATTTTATAATTCATAGCAACGTTTTCATGAGTTTTGCTTGCTTACAGTAGTCTATTATTAACCAACAAGCCAACCAGCCCATATTTCGGGACGTCCCAGACGAATCGGGACGGCTGGCAAGCCTATGCACCACACCAAACCACCACACCACGTATCAGATACGAACTGAGGCATCACTTCTCCAAGAACCACTTCAGCCACTGTGAGGCGTGGAGCCCCAAGTGCCCGAAAATTGAATTTTCCTCCTGGTAATAATAATATCTGGTTGTGCTGCACTTATTAGCAACAACTGCAATCAAGCATTTGTGATAAGTCTTTTTCAGTGCATGAACTGCCTTTATAAGGTCAGGCCACAGCATCTCAATATCATTCAGGTCAGGACGTTGACTAGGCCACTACAAAGTATTTATTCTGTTTTTCTTCAGCCAACCAGAGGTGGACTTTCTGATGTGTTTTGGATCATTGTCCTGCTGCAGTTTGTTTCAGCTTGAGGTCACGAGCACTTGGCTGGACATTCAGGATTTTTTGGTAGACAGCAGAATAAATGGTGGAGTCATGAACACTTCTCATGTAAAAAAAAAATACTTAAGAGGAGAGAGGAGGAAAAGTGAATAGAATAAATAATCTGAAGTGAACCTTCATTCCCCAACATCTCAGTAGTTGTGGCTAGGGTTGCCAACTTTTCAAACAGCCAAACGTGTCCTCAGAATTCACCCTTGATCATTGGGCAGCCATGAAAGGCACAAGGGGAGCAGCGTTGGGGGACGGTACCTTCGTCAAGGGGACCTTCCAGTATCGAGTCCACTTCCTTACCTGTTAGGCCAAGACTGTACCAAGTGTAAAACAGACTCCAAAAACAAAGCCAAAATGGAGAAGCCTTGTCTGAAAAATGTTCATCTTTATGTGGCCGATAAATACCTTTAAGTAGCCATTTTTTTAAATTAATTTATAGTTTGGCCCACTGTTCTTTAAAACATTGCTTCAGTTCATTTTGGGTTTGCAGGCATTCATTTATTCCTCTGTTCTGGCGTACATAGGATCATTGTCCTGTTGCATGACCCAGTGCTGTCCAGCTGTCAGACTCCGGTCCTATAGCTGCAAACAAGCCCAAATCATTACCGCTTCCCCACTGTGCTTGACAGTTGCTATCATGTGGTTTAAAGGTCGCTTTTATAAATGCCTTGGTACCACGCTATTCAGAATGCCTCTTGCCAATAAAATATGAATGTTTATCGGATTGTACTTCATTTTTCAGACAAGGCTTCTCCATTTCAGCTCTGTTGTTCTAAAATAAATAATCACACAAAATCTGTTGCGTGTTTTTCGTACAGTTAGGGTTAGGTAATTTTTTTAATGTTAGATCACTTTAAAATCTGGTAAAGTGCTGATTTGTAAAACCGTATTATTGAAGGAGGGTGTGGTCTTTGTCCTATGACTGCATATACTTGAGTTATAAGCAGAATGCAGGAACTGTGGTTGTATTCTAAGAGGCTGTAATCGGAAGGTTGCCGGTTCGAAACCCACACACTGCTGTCATGGCTAGCCACTGCTCACCAAGGTGAGGGTTAAATACAGAGGACACATTTCGTTGTGTCACAATGACAACAAATTCACTTCAACTTTTTTAAAAATGCCCATCAGTTGTGGCACAATTTGGCTTTATGATGAATTGACTAGGTAAATAAATATTACAACCTTTTTTCAATAGGTATAAGAGGTCAACCAACTGTTTAAGTCTGGTAACCTTGATGGCCAGATAAATTCATATGAATGTGCTTTTTTATGTGGAAAAATATGGTTGCTAACACCCCTAATTATATAACAGTAGCAAATATCATCAAAGATTTGCTTCTTATTTTTTATTGATTTACTTATTGTAAGAACATAAATCAAATTGTGACATATCTTTCAAATATTTCAACATGTATGGCCCTAAACATGAGGGAAGAGGACAACTAAATAATATAACTAAAAGTTCTGTCACGTTTAGTTAAATGTATCAGGATTGGGGGCACCTGAGGACGCACCTGGGCCCAATCAGGACTGCCGTTATAAGGCGCTTTGGTTCTGCCCATCGGGAGCCTGCAACTGTTCTGTAGTGTTGGTTTTCACTTCTGACAATCGCCACATGCCTGCGGGTTTGTTTATGTTTTTCCCATTTTGTTTCCTGCTTTTGGCCCTCGTGCCGTTTAATTTGTATTTAATGAATCACTGTTCACAGTACGTCCCGCCGCTGGCTTCCTTCCCCTGCCAGCTTGCGGACATGACACGTTTATTGTAAATTTCCCACTTGTGTGACTAATAAAGGATCATCTCTTATCTTATTTTGCTTTGGTTCACTGCTACTGGATTTGTGAATGATTTGTGATTATGCCACAATCGTACTGCTGGACCTTAGAGCATTAAATATGGTTAATTTCCCAACTGGAGCATTGTGTGGGTATTAAATGGACTGTCCTTGAGTGGTTTATATCCTACCTCTCTGACAGAAGTTTTTCTGTCCTGGGCTCCTTTTAACTATGGGGTGCCCCAGGGCTCTTTACTTGTCCATTTGCTGTTTTCTTTATACACACTCCCACTAGGAACCATTTTAAGAAAGGAGGTCCACTGACTGACAGACTGGTGTAAGGTCAACAATCTATTTCTGAACGTGGAAAAAAAAAAAACAAAGGATATGATTGTTGACTTCAGAATACAACGTAGGAACATTGATGGATCTTGTGTGGAGATTGTCAAGAACACAAAGTTCCTCTATGTTCATCTAGAGGAGAACCTTTCCTTGGCTCTCAACACCAGCTCAACAGCCAAGAAAGCCCAGCAGCGTCTCTAATTCCTGCAGAGGCTGAGGAAAGACCATCTCCCACCATCCATCCTCACCACCTTCTATAGAGGGACCTTTGAGAGCATTCTGACCAGCTGCATCACTGTCTGGTTTGGGAACCTCACCATATCGGACCGCAAGACCCTACAGCGGACAGTGAGGACAGCTGAGAAGGTCGCCAGAAAGCCACCAGCATTGTGAAGGACTCTACATGCCCCTCACATGTACTCTTCACCCTCCTACCATCCAGAAAAAGGTACCGAAGAACTTGGGCCCTCACTGCCAGACTCTGCAACATCTTCATCCCACAGGCCATCAGACACCTGAACACTCTGGACTCTCTCTCTCTCACACACACACACTTGCACTACCTGTTATAGTATAATATTATCTATCTGTAATATTATCTATTAATGCACCATTTCATTTTTTCACAGCAATATTTGCACATTTATAATTCATTTCAGTAGTTTAGTGCTGTCTGTCTCAATGTTGTCTACATGTTTTATTGTTAAATGTTATTCTTGCACTGCCCGTGTCCCGTTTGCACTTTATGTCACCTCGTTTCACTATGTACTGTCTAACATGTATATAGCTGAAAAGACAATAAATCTCAACTCAATGACTGGCGAAGGAGAGAGGCAGGACTTGCTGTTTATTATATTATTCCTTATTCCTCAATGTATTGATTTTATTTATTTATATATTTGTCGAACTATAATTTAATAAACAGAGCCCATTTTGGAGCTTCCAATTGACAACCCTGCCACCATCACTGCTCCTCAGGTCTCCCTTACAAGATAGGACCTCATCCACAGCTCTGTCATGGTAAATGCTACCTTTTTAAACCGAGAGTTTCTGAAAGCACAGTATTGTACTCCATCCTCAGAAAGAGCGGTGGCCAGCTCCTTTACTTTATCACTGTTACACTCAGTCAGTGGTGGGCTGTGTCCCGATGTAGAGCCTTGCAGAGAGGAAGCATTTTGGAGGCGGTGACAGCTGAAAAAGAGAAAAAAGAAAATGTGAAAAAAAAAGATTTTGCAATGCAATACATTGCCTTTTTATAATTAATAAACCATTTATCTGTAATACATAGTATTTTCTATAAAGTAAAGTAAAAGATACCTTTCTGCACTTATCTCCACCAGTCACCTCCTCAAAGGGCTCTAGAATGGTGCAGTCCTCTTTCACAGTCTCCCATTCCTCTTGACTTAAAGTTTCAACAGGAGCGTTGATTACAGTCAGGGTGGAGATGATGGCTTCTTTTGACTCCAGGATGCGTTTCAACATATAACATGTCCTGTAAAGTCTGTATGTCAAATGGACCTTTGATTTTCATACCATTGGCAACATTCTGTGGTCTTCGGATGTCTTCATAATTACAATGGCCTAAAACCTCATGCCACGTCTGTATATCAAAACAACCATTACATTCATCATTCCATTCATGTACAGTGTCAGTGTAAAATAGTCTATTAAGTTCATGTATTGGGAATCTCGTCCCGTCTTTGTGTCTCAAAAAGTTGTCACCCTGCTTGAAGACCACAGTGGCCCCATTCCCGGTAGAAGCTTTCACAGAAAAAATGTCTTGTGGGTATGTGGGTATGTACAGTGCCTGTTTCAGTGTTACCTTATGATGGTGTCCCTTGCTGTCCATCACACATACCACTGCATCCCCTCGTTGCTTTGCTGCTCCTTCACTCCTCGTACCTTCAGCCAGCTCCACATAGTGAGTCTCGGGGTGAAAGGTGCTGTCGAACGTCTTAAACAACTCAATCTCCGTAATGATATGTGTCGTCGGTCCTGTGTCCACCAACAGCCCTCCAGCCACCTGTTGTTCATCTTGAATGTGTAGTCATGGCTGTCGTCCTCCTCCGTGATTCCTCGTGCAGGTTGTATCTCTGTGCGTGTTGCTTCTGCAGTAACCGCACACTTTATAGCGACACGTTCTCGCTGCCCGCACCTGAAGCATGTAATATCTGCAGCACTCGGTCCTCTGTCACCTGCCCTTGCTGTGGTGACACTCCGGCTAGGCTGCATTCGGGCCTTCATAACGTTGTCGTCTGACACAGCTGCTCGCATCTTCTCAGTATCTTCAGAACTCCGCAGCTTGGCTTTAAACTCGGAAAAAGAGATTGTGGTGTCACTTTGTGTCATGTGGACGATTAGAGGTGTAAATGTCTCTGGTAGGCCTTTCATAGTCATCGCTACGAGTAAACCGTCACTCTTCAGTGCCGTGATAATGCGCGTATAACGTAATCGGTCACACTTTCACCGCGCTCTTTCTAAAGTGACCACTTCTGTGTAAAGGCTTATGATTCGTGGTTTGCCTGTACCTGCATAATAACTAAAGGATTCTCAGAGCTTTCCGTCCCGCATTACCATCTAGGAACTGGATCATCTCTGCATATGCTTCCGCGTTCTTAGCACCTCCCTCTCCGTCATCGTCCTCTTCCTCCATAAGGATCGTACGCTTCAGTCCTTGCAACTGGAGATGGCCCAAAAACTTCAGTTCTCCCTCAGTTCATAATTCCTTTGGTCGCCGTCGAAAAGCCGACTCGGTAGGCCGTCTGCTCATGGTGCCGGAAACGCGGCTTCACCATATCCTAACAGTAAGTAACGCAGAACACCACTTTATCATTTACTTGCCATTCTTTTACCATTTAGTAGCTCATCTGCTAGGTTTTCTGCTGGATGTCTCTCAAAAAACCCAAAACAGTCAAGAAGGCAGGATGTCACCTTAAAGTTTTCAATAAGGCGACAAGTGACAAACATGTGTGAGCATGTTGTTCTGGATGTTCAGCAGTCAGTTGGAAGGCCTGGTCTTGCCAGAATGCACGCTCCTTGTTGTGTAGATAGTTGTGTAATAATAGTTAGGGAGAACATGCTGTAGGCCTGTAGAAAAGTTGTAAATCCTCTATCCTCCAATGGAAAATGGTTGAAAGTCACTAGCTATCATTTTAGCCAGCTCCTTGTTTGTCTGGCGTCATTAGTTTTGGAATATATGTGCTTATACATGGTAATCCATGGTCTGTACGGTGTTCTCCACACAGTAATGTTAATGTAGTCCATGACGGAGGTGACAAGGCTGTCGATGTCCTCCCCGTGGTCCCACACGTGGCTCGTACCCCAGGACAAGTTGTACCGGGTTGTGGTCTGGAGGGGTGATTAACAATATGCCTCTTTTGTTGGCATATACTAAGTCCAACGTTTTATTGTCTGCTTTAATGGTAAATGATAATGATGAAGGGTTCTTCAAAGTCAGTCAACTTTAATTTCATCTCACCATATAAAAGTGAAGAACTGGTTATAAGCAATGGATTCAGCGACATCACTGTAATATAAAATATTACAAGTATATAAATGGTAGGTGCAAATAAAAAAACTCTCAATAACAATATATATTACACATTGTACAGTACAATGATCATTGTTGAAATCTGACCTTGATGGCTCATTAAGCTCATTTGCACATCCACATTATTTACATCCTAGTTTTCTACACATCATACTGTAATTTCCTTGTCACTGTATTTGTTTTTATTTTTATCTCCACTTTAGTCTTCACCAACATTTTATCTTATTTATATTAAACTTAACTTGCCATTTGTATGTGTACAGCAAAGAAAGAACTTCATTCTACAGCGATATGTCATTTCTTCCATACACATGACCAACACAATCGTTGAATAATTCAGTTTAAGAAAATATGACCGTTTTGGGAATACATTAAACCTGGCTCTGCAGAATCTCTTCTTGGATGGGAGGATCTGAGGGGTGAGAATACTGCAGACCCTGCGAACACTGCTTACGGGATGGGTCCTGAAGTGAGGGGAGAGGCACTCCAATAATAATCTTCAGTAAAGAAATATAAGAAAACTAATTCTTCTGAATAATGAAATACAAAACATATTAGGAAACTGTCCTCTGCAATATAACTAACTTGACTACTTCTACTTGTTTTTCCCCAAATGCTGAAAAAAAAAAAAAACATTAGTTCATTGGCCAGTATCCCGGTAGACACCAAATTTGTTAAATTAACACTGTGTGACCTCTGAATTTGAACACTTTGCACAGTTCAGTGTCATTTAACAATACAGTACCTTACATTACCTACAGTAATAGCAGCATTGTGTTATTAGCATTTGTGCTGTTCATTTACTGTAAAAAGCCTGGCCAGGCAAGTCTATATGTCAGACACCAGTGGGTGCTGGGGGGAGTCTTCATCAGTCCACCACAACACCAACCTATATTTTCAGTAGTATGTGTGCAGAGCACCAGTGGATGAGTAATATTAAGTGACAGGTCATGCGCAATGAATGCGCCATGTGATCGGTCATTTGCCTGCTGAGCCAGACTAAAATGATAGCAATTGAGCCTGAACACACCAAGATTAGTATCCTGTATCCAAGCCAGCGCCATTTATTCCTTATGTCTTTATCGACATGTTTGGTGTCTTCCCTGGCTTTATAAACGTGCCAGTATGGTTAATACATTGGCAGATGGAGTGCCTGTACCATTTTGGCCAAGACCCAAAGCCCACCCCCTGCCATATATCTCATTGGTCTCTGAATGCACCTCTTATGCAAAACTTATTTAGGCCTACTTAAAAAAAAAAAAAAAAAAAAAAAGACATACCTGACAATAGCTAAACATCTTAACCCTTGTGCCCTCTTCAGGCATTTTTTTTTTTTTTTTTGCCAATCATTCTGGTTGTGTTAGAGCGTGTGGCATGAATTTCTCTACGAAATCATATTTCTAGCCAAATATTTGAAATCCAGTTTTTTTTTTTTTAAACTCTTACATGTCTCTGGGGATGCACACCTCTGGCACTCATGTACATGTATAAAATCATCAATATATATATATATTTTTTCCTAAATCACAACTTACCTTTCATAAATCACATAATGAACTTGAGCCATTTACAAAATGATCACATATTCAGTAACGTCAGGACTTTAATGAACAAGGGTTTACACTTACTTACAGCCCAGAAATTGAACAAACCCTTTGAGGTCTGAGGTATTATGTTGTTAGCACAATGACAGTATTTCGTGCCAAATGTAACGTTTTATTAAACACATTTAAAAAAACAAATCAAGTAGTATTGGTAGCATGTTGGTTCAAAGAGTTTAATGCTGCCACTTCACTCAAAAGAACACCCAATTTCCAGTTCTGGACTACTGAATTGTATGATAGGATGTGATTCTGAACTGGATTTAAAAAAATGCTATTTCAAATTATGAGTCACTACTCTAGAGAACAGTTCTGCTCTTTGTCTTTGGCCTCCTTGGACATAGAGGTCACTTCAACCATTACTGCTCCAGAATGGGGTAGACCAGTTTTCATTATATGCCTCTGCAAATGTTTTATCCAGTCCTCTTGAACAGAAAGTGGACCCTGAAACACCAAATCACAAAACCTGCACAGAAGAACAGGTCAATCAGAAAATCCATAATCCAACAGTTTTATGTAACCTTTTAAAATGAGCTATTTGAACATAGAGAATATTACTGACGTTATCTATAAACCAAAAATCCAGAAGAAATTGATGGGCCTGTTTGGGTTTCGGTCAGAGGAGCGAAATGTGTCCTCTGCTTTCAACCCAAAACCCTTAGTGAGCAGTGGAAAAGTGTGTGGGGACGGTGCTTTGCTCAGTGGCACCTCTGTGGCACCTTGGCGGCTCGGGATTCAAACCAGCAACCTTTTGATTATGGGGCCGCTTCCTTAACCACTAGATCATGGGGCAGGCCCATGGTGCATCGAGTGAAATTAGCTGACAATTGGGATTTTTTCACATATAAGCATGCTAAAGTGAACATGTTAGCATGCTAATGCTAGAACCAGAGGAGAGATCCAAATTTTTGCTAATGCTACAAGCAGGGGGTGTTTTAAAATGCTAACAACGCTAAAAGAAACTTTCCTATGGAGATTTGACCCTGTTTAAACATTAATAGCAGGGCTACTTGGATAGGTTATAAATGTAAAAGAACACATCATTAAGTATTACTTTTGATATATATCTTGTGTACGTGCTCCAGTATGAGCCACAATAAGTGCCAAAAAAGGGACTATAATTAAAACAAAGAACTAAAACCTTCTCACCATTGACAACCCAGGTGTAAATGTCGAGCTTGACAAGGTCTAGAAGTCGACATTAAATATAAACTGCTCAAAACACTAAAGGGAATACAAGAATAAGACATCCTAGATCTGAGTGAATGAAATATTCTTATGAAATACTTTGTTCTTTACACAGTTGAATGTGCTGACGAAATCCCACAAATTATCAATGGAAATCTAATTGATCACTTAACCATGGAGGTCTGGATTTGGAGTCACACTCGGTGAAAAACACACTACAGGATAATCCAACGGTCATGCTGCAGGAAACATCAGTCTTCTCCTGAGCTGGAAGTTATTCCACAGTCGGACACTAATGCTGGGTATGAGATGAATGAGGGACGAGATGACTCCATCATTTCGGAAACTGTCCGAAGGGACATAACGGTGGCTCTGGAAGTTTTTGATGGCAGGCTGGCTGCACAAGGAGAGACAATTGCTAATCTCAAATGTTCTGCGATTGATCATGGTGGTAAGATAACCGAGCTCCAAGCTAATGTTAGCATGCTAACAGGACAGGTCGATTACCTGTCCAGGAGATGTGAAGACCTGGAAAGTCGCTCCAGATGGAATAATGTTCGCTTGGTGGGACTACCCGAGGGTAACTGGGTGAGAAACCTGTACTGGATCGTGCCCACCATACCTTACATCCCAGATTTCTTCTTTGTTCAACCTTATATTGAAATTTAGATTTTGTGTGTAGTTATTTTTTATGAAGATATACTGTGCCAACTTTTAGGTATTGTGCATGTGAATTAATATTGCCGGTGTGTTCAAGTTGTAGGTTTATGTTTCGTTTACTAATCCGGTATTCCTACTGAGGGTTAGTGTCATTTGTTATTCAGGGTTAGTTTTATTATATTTATTTTTGTGCACGGTTATTGGATTTACAATTTGTTACTCTTCATTAGGAACATCTTGTAGTGATGGGCAGTTGGTTACTTGCTAAGAAGATGGTGTGTTATGGGGTGGGTGGTGCGCCTCCAGTTTTGGAAGAGGTGTACTGTAGTATCTGACCCTAATGGGAGATGTGTTATTGTTACTGGCCAAATTCATAATACTTGTGTGGCTCTAATCAATATATATGCCCCGAATTAAGACAATGAGCGTTTCTACAAACGTCTCTTTCAATGATTCCCGATTTGTCTTCACATTATCTAATATTAGGGGGTGACTTCAATTGCTGGCTTAATCCCCACTTGGACCGCTCTTCTTCTGCAGTTTGTGCTCCTTCTAGGTCGGCTATGGTTATTTTATCTTTTATGAAAGAATATGCTGTTTCTGATGTCTGGTGCTTCTTTAATCCTACTAAACGGGAATAGTCCTTTTTTCTCAAGTTCACCATACATTTACACGTATCGATCTTTTCTTGGTGGATAAATTACTCGCATCTATATCAGACCTTAAATATGATGCCATTGGCTTATCAGACCATGCATCAATCTCAATTAATATATTTTTCAAAAAACATAATTACACTAGAACACCGTGGCGACTTAATACTCCGCTTCATTTCACGACAGATTGACTCATTTGTTAGCTTGAATAAAACCCCTGACATATCAGCATCTCTGTTGTGGGAAACCCTGAAGGCTTATATAAGGGGGGAGATTATCTCTTACTGGACCAGATGGACTTCCTTGTGAATTTTTTAGAAAGTTCTGGGATAAACTCGCCCCATTATTAACATGTTTAATGAATCTTTTGACTGGCTGCCACCATTTCACTCCTTTCGTCCTAGCGCCCAATCAGCTTGTTGCTGATTTTAAACTGTTAGCAAAATTGTTGGCTTTAAGACTGGAACCTACCCTTCCGAGCATCATCTCTGCAGACCAGACAGGACTTATCCGAAATAGACACTCTCACCTTAGATGTCTGTTTAATACAATTTATAACACTCCGGATCCCGAATATCACTGGATGCTGAAAAGGCTTTTGATAGAGTGGAATGGCCCTATCTTTTTCATACACTGGTGGAGGTTTGGCTTTAAAACAAACTTCACATTTACATTTACATCATTTATCAGACGCCCTTATCCAGAGCGACTTACAATCAGTTGTTACAGGGACAGTCCCCCTGGAGCAACATAAGGTTAAGTGTCTTGCTCAGGGACACAATGGTAGTAAGTGGGATTTGAACCTGGGTCTTCTGGTTCATAGGCGAGTGTGTTACCCACTACCTCAATCTTTGGTTGATGATCTATTGTGGTCAAAAGCTGGCATTCACTGTTTTAAAGACCTATACATAGACAATGTCTTTGCCTCTTTCTCAAAACTGCTTCATAACTATTCTCTTCCTCAGCATCATTTCTTTAGATACTTGCAGGTGCATAGCTTTGCTCATCATACTTTTCCCACATTTCCCAGTCTACCCCCAGACTCTGTTTTAGATGACCTTCTTAAATTACCAACTCCATCTCTTAAAGGTTTCTTATATTTATAATCAAATTATTAATTCATGCACTAATCCACTAACCCCTCTGAAGACACTTTGGGAGGAGGATTTGGGACCGGAAATTCATGATGAGGTTTGGGAGGAGGACAAATTTCACTGTGTGCACCATGTGCTGTGCTGCTGTGTATCACAAGTGACAATCCCTTCACCTTAAGGTGTGGTTGTCACCAATCGATGAAGACGTCAGTCCATTGTGTGACCGATGTCAGCAGTCCTCGGCCAATATTATTCATATGTTCTGGCTTTGCCCTTCTTTACACCAGTACTGGACCGAGATATTTGACATGTCAGAAGTTTTGGAGGAAAAGAGTAGAGCCCAACCCGCTTGGGGCATTGTTTGGGGTTTTCTCCACACCTCCTTCATGGTCTGCTCATCAAAGGGACGTGCTGGCCTTTTCTACCTTACTGGTGAGATGATTAATTATGACAAACTGGACATTCTCTCAACCTCCCAGCCAAATTCACTGGATATGGGATAATCTTTATTACGTTAAACTGGAAAGGATAAGACTTTCACTTAGGGGTTCCCTTAAGACATTTAAATTTCCCTTCTGTTCCTGGGTGATAAAGTTAATGTGTGTGGGTGGAGCTCTGCAGTGGTGGTTTTCATTTTTATTGATTTATTTTGTATAGGTTGATTGCATCTGCCAACTCCTGGACAGTCTGTGGTGCACCATGGTGTTGGTGGAGTAAGACATGATGTCCCAGTGCTCAATTGGATTTAGGTCTGGGGAACAAATACCTTCGTCTTGCAGGTATTGCTGACACACTAGCATTGTCTTGCATAAAGGGGGCACCAAAGGGCCAATCGCACCAGCATATGCTTTCACAAGGGGTCTTAGGTCATCTCAGTACCTAATGGAAGTCAAGCTACCTCTGGCGAGCACATGGAGGGCTGTGTGGCCCCTCAAAGAAATGCCACCCCACACCATTACTGACCCACTGCCAAATCGGTCATGCTGGAGGATGTTCCAGGCAGCAGAATGTTCTCCATGTTGTCTCCAGGCTCTGTCACATGTGCTCAGTGTAAACCTGCTTTCATCTGTGAAGGGCACAGGACACCAAAGGCAAATTTGCCAGTCTTTGTGTTCTCTGGCAAATGCCAAATGTGCTGCACAGTGTTGGGCTTTAAGCACAACCCCTACCTGATGTTGGGCCCTAATACCACCCTCATGGAGTCTATTTCTGACCGTTTGAGCAGACACATGCACATTTGTGGCCTGCTGGAGGTAATTTTGCAGTTGTCCTCCTGTTCCTGCTAGGTTGTTGCCCTTCTACGGCCTCCTCCATGTCTCCTGATGTACTGACCTGTCTCCTGGTAGCGCCTACATGCTCTGGACACTACGCTGACAGACAACAGACCTTCTTGCCAATGCTCGCATTTCTGTGCCATCCTGGATGAGCTGCACAACTTGAGCCACTTGTGTGGGTTGTAGACTCTCATGCTACCACTAGAGTCTGGGGAACGAATATCTTCATCTTGCACCACCAGCATTCAAAAGTGACCAAAACATCAGCCAGAAAGTATAGGAACTGAGAAGTGGTCTGTGGTCACCACCTGCAGAACCACGCCTTTATTGGGGATGTCTTGCTAATTGTCTATAATTTCCACCTTATAATTTCTATTCCATTTGCACAACATATGAAATTGAGCGTCAATGTAGCTTCCTAAGTGGACAGTTTCTGTCTGAAATCAGTTTGATTTCACAGTAGTGTCTTTGACTTGGAGATACATGGTGTTGTCCCTTTATTTTTTGAGCAGTGTATCTTTGTATATCTAACAATCTGGCCATAAAAAAAAAAAAAAAAAACACCCCAAACCGAACTACAATAATAACACGTTCCGAATTTTTTTTTGGGGAATTGTCCACAACCTAGTAGACCCCATTGGGACAAGCCATGTGGAAAAGACATGGCAAGACATCCTGATCTGTGTCTCAACCATATAAGCGCAAAGAAACATGTTTCTTTACCCACTTTTCCAAATTTGGTTCCGATTTGTGGACAATTGTGTCACCTTCAGCCTGGTTTCTCCTATGTTTCTGTGTGTTACAAGTGCTTGGCATGGTGGACTTCAACGTAACTTTTTTTTTTTGTGCTTTTGTCTTGGTTTTCCAGACCCCTGTTGGTGACATTGACACATCCGCCTCGACCCCTGGCTCGCTGGATCCTTGCCAAGGGTCTCACAATACGATACATAGGTCATGATATAATGTGATACTGTACTGTATTCAACAGGTCACTGAGAATGCAATGTTTTGCAATTTCACTCTGCCTGAAATGCCAGGCAGTAACTCAAACCACCCTGTTGTACAGCGCCATCTACAGGAGTCACATGCACACTGAAGAAAACACTCAAAAGCACCACCCCGTGGACTATATTTGTAATGTCCCTGTACCAATACAATACCACTGCATTAAATATCGCAATATGTTGCTGTATTGCTATTTAACAGCTGCAACAGCTTTCCGCAGTGGGGTAAAAACATGTTCCCAGGACAATAGTAAGTGGCTCTGGTATACTGGCTGGTATACCCAATTATAATATTATATTATATAGCAAGGCAGATTTATTTGTATACTGTACCTGCAGGTCAATCGATAGAGTTCTTCAGGTGAATTTGATGAAAAGATCTTTTTCTTGGTCCCAGACCTGCACCTCTGCTTTCTTTGTTTACAATCATATCCTGAAATTAAGATAAAAAAAAAAAGACTTCTGACCATTGTATGGTCACTGGCATGACACCTTTTTTGGGGTAGAATGATTAAACATGAATGATTTGAGAAAAAAAAAGATTTTTAAGTTTTGTAAAATCCACCTAGGATCCAATTACACACTCAGGCCCAAATATATAGATAAAGATTTTATGAAAGCCATTCCAGCCAAGATCAGGTCTAAGAGATGCACCCTGAAAGAGATGAATCAAGGCCAAGGCAGTGATGTATGGGGGAGAAATCTAACTTAATTTCCATAGCACTTTTCATACCACATGATTTTCATACAGCAAGAATTTAAAATTATGGAGAAAAGAGCAGAGGAAGCGAAAGATTAGGGTCACAGAAAAGATCAAATTAAGTATTACATCTAAATATTATAAGTATAAATTATATAAAACTATAAATAATAGGATCAAACAAATCAAGAAACATTGTTTTAATGTGCAGACAGACCCCAGACTGTAAGAGATTTGAGATATTATAAATGAACAGATTTGTTCTACTCCCAAAATAAACTAAACACTGCAATTAATCAAATGTAGTTTCAACAATTTATTTCAAATATTAATTTATGGAAACCTACTTGCATATATTAACTTTTTTTTGGCTTTTTCCAATATGTGTGGATTTTGCCATTAAAAAATTGGGCACCATTTAATTGGGCACCATTGGGCACCATTTTCCAATCCCAGAAAAGGCATAGTTTTAGTAAATTACAATGACATTCATGCCTGAGTACGTAAACCTGGGACTGCAATCAACCAGTCATATACCAATGAATTAAGAGAGGATTGACTTACTTGTACCATTATGTATGGCAGCTCTTTTCCGTCGTTCATAAGCTCGGAGGTGATTGGACAAACTAATGCCACTGTGAAATGTTGTGTTACAATGGACACACACTTTTCCATTCAATTCTGCTTTTTCTGGACAGAGAAAGAGCACAAATTAAAGAGCAGCATCTCAATACAAGCATTACAAAACACTAGAGGTGTGAACCTTCACTGGTCTCACGATTTGATTACGATTATCAGTGCCTTGATATCGATGCATCGCAATGCATCCATGAAATACGACCTTCGTCTGCCCCAGACTTCGAGAATTGCCAGACCCCCTTGAAACCACGAAAAAACCCCGACTGGAACTTCCTGGCCATGACCTCTGCCTGCTCCTGACCTTGAGCCTGCCTGATCCTTCGGTTAAGACGTGAATCCATGCCCCCCTACCTTCCTGCCGACCAATACGTCCATTCCACAAGTCCAAAGATGTCGGACCACCCTATTAGAACCCTTCTTCAGAGCGACTTAAAATCAGTAGTTACAGGGACAGTCCCCCCTGGAGACACTCAGGGTTAAGTGTCTTGCTCAGGGACACAATGGTAGTAAGTGGGGTTTGAACCTGGGTATTCTGGTTCATATGCGAGTGTGTTACCCGCTAGGCTACTCCACCCTTTCGAACTAACGCTCCAAACCCCAGTCAGGGAATCGGACTGTTAATTCCTCCACAGCCAAAAACATGCAGGAGAATATGAAATCGCACAGAGCAGTTTAGTGAGTCCCTCAGAGGGAGATATTTTAAACAGTATTCTTTACAGAATTCCAATTTTTTTTTTCCAAATTCAACTGAATTAACTAAACATCCCATTTTACACGACTTATTTACAACTTTGGGACTGTGTACAGTTAAAGCGCGGCGCTGTTTTCCTAAATGTCGTGTCGTAGATCTCTGGACACTCAGAAGAGGGTCCGTTTCTCCTCCGTTCCCGCTTCGTGTGTGTGTGTGTGTGTGTGTTTCGAAGTGGCAGAAAGAAAACGCGGCCGCTGGGGTTCTGTTTGCTGCGCGGCGTGCTCTATAGATCAGGCCACCACAGTCACTACTGGCACTACTTTTTTAACGAGAACCTTTATGCCGCCGCCAGAAAATCCCCAAGCAACATCATTATGATGGGATCGATTATGTTCTGCACTGCATCGATGCAATGTGTGCACTGCGATGCATCGATTATACGATTATTTTCAACACCCCTACAAAACACTGTATTCCTGGAGTTTTAATTGTAGGACTATTTCTATCAGGGACCTGCACAACACACGATCATGCTGTAAAAATAATAATCAGAGTGTGAAAGTGTATCATTGTGTATATCATGTTAACCAGTGTTGGGCATGTAGGGATTGGTGATTTTGTTAATAGATCACATAGATTATTCTAAAAGTACTGTATTGTAAATACTTCTTTGTTTCCAAATAAAAGAAAAGTAATGAAAAGAAAAGTGTGTGCGCGCACATAGACAGGGGGGAAAAAAAAAAAAAAAAAAAAAAAAAGGAAAAAGTGGTGGCCTAGTGGGCAAGGAAGTGGAACAGTCCCCACACACTGCTTCCTGGGCACCTTTCAAAGCTGCCCACTGCTCACCAAGGTGATTGTTAAAAATGGACTACATATTTCATAGTGTCATCGTGTGTTGTGCTTCTCAAATCACTTCACAAATCCTGCGTTTGGTTTACTAGGGCCTGATGTAGATTTTTCTGTAGATTTGCTTAAATCAGAACCAAACGTTTTATATATAATAATAATAATAATAGCCCTAAATGTACATTGATTAAGGGGACCTTAGTGGCACTTCGGCGGTATGGAATTTAGAACGTGAAAGTGAAGTGATTGTCATTGTTAAACACAGCAGCACAGCACACAAAAAGAAATGAGTCCTCTGCATTTAAAAACCACCCTTAGTGAGCAGTGAACAGGCCCGGGGAGCAGTGTGTGGGGACTGTAATTTGCTCAGTGGCATCACAGTGGCAGCTTGGTGGTTCAGGATTAAAACTGCCAACCTTTCGATTACAGGTCACTGCCCTCGGATACAAGTACGCTTCCTTACCTGCTAGGCCCCAAGCATACATTGGTAGATAGCAGTCAATCTGCCCTTTACGTGGATGTGTGACATGTACAGGTCTGTACAGGAAGTGAATCCGGAAAGTATTCACAGCACAGAAAAGTTCATACGAAGTCAGAGAGACTAGATTGTACTTGTTTTGTGACCCCTAACGGGAGAACCAGGAAGCTCAGCCTATAAAGTTGAAATAAGAGAACCAGTCAAGTCAAACACATCTAGAATTGAATAAATGGACTCCTACCTTTTCCTGCTGCCTGACAAATACTTTTAACTTCATAACATTTCCTCTTCTTAAGCATTCCAATGAGATCACTGGAAGGGGAAAATTTTCCTACTTCCTTAGATGGTGTTGGGCTGTCCCATGCCTTGTCTCCCAAAAAGACCCTTTGATCTCTGGAACCTTGGAAACTGTTGAGGTGCTTTTTTCCATATGTTGAAATGGATGAGAGGAAGCGATCATTGCCAGTACTAATACGCTTTGAGGTCATGTGCTTCAGCTGAAATGCCTCTACTCTCTGATTAAACTCTTTTTTGTTACTCATCAACTGCTTTAGCATCTCCAGTGGAGATTTGATGGTTGAAGTGCATGCCTTTCCCAGTCTCATGAGATGTCCTCGTGCATGATTGGAAAGTCCTCTCCTTGATTCCAAGCAGTCCCCACACAGCGGACAAGTGAGATCAATTTGTAGATTGGCTTTCTGTGCTGTAAGAAATAAAAAAGTTTTAGGTTAGCAATGTTTTTTTAATTACCATTAGTCTAAAATGACTATGGCTAGGCAGCAGTTCAATGACTTATTTCAAACTTATTTCAAAGGTCTGTGCTGTAATTATGCATTTCCTTACCATTTACTGCTACTTACAATCAGTAGTTACAGGGACAGTCCCCCTGGAGCAACTTAGGGTTAAGTGTCTTGCTCAGGGACACAATGGTAGTAAGTGGGATTTGAACCTGTGACTCTGTAGTCTTCTGGTTCATAGGCAAGTGTGTTACCCACTAGGCTACTACCATCCCTATGGTGTATATGCGTAGTCTAAAGATTTCAAATACCAGACAACGGTCACTATCACTCCACTCGCAAAGTAGCACAAATTAAGAGAGACTGTAGATCTCTTTAGGTAGGGAGGACAGATGATTACCACAGTGGCTGGGAGGGAAAAAATAGAGCAGAATAACAAAAGATGTTGCAATTGCAATAGTCCAATTGGATGGACTATTGAGAGAAGCGCACTTTGGGCTTGATTTACAATGATTATCATGCAACCTAAGCATAAGGTTATCTTAACTTGTAAAATTTTTGTTTCTTGTTTGTACACTGAAATTAATTGATTGGAAAACATTACCTGGCGCATTTGGTGGTGCATTTTCAAGATGCATTCCATCACTCCTTTCATCTTTTTCTGCTTTCTGGCATGAACTTTCTCTTTCATGAGATCTCCGTTTCTTCAGCATTCCAATGAGATCAATTGTAAGGGCACATTTTCCTACTTCCTTAGTTGAAACCTGTTGGTCATGTAGTTCATCTCCTAGAAAGACTGTCTGCTCTCTTCTACTTTTGCAATGGTTCTGTAGCTTTGTAGCATATGCTGATATTGATGAGAGAAAGTGATCCTTGCCAGTCCTTATGCGTTTTGCAATCCCTGGTTTCTGGTAAAGTAACAGTACTCTCTTATGGAACTCTTCCTTGTTACTCATCAGCTGCTTAAGCATTTCCAGTGGAGATTTGATTGTTGCTGAAGTGCATGCCTTTCCTAGCCGTTTTAGATGACCCCGTGCATGATTGGACAGTCCTCTACTTGATTCCAAACAGTCCCCACACAATGGACAGGTGAGATCCATCTGTAAATCTCTGTTCTGTGCTGTAATAACCAAAAGAAAAATTTATTTTGAATAAAACAAAAAAAAAAAAAAAAAACTAGGGCTGAGCAGAGAAATTTAAACTGTAATCAGATTCTGCTATAAAAAATCGAATTATGAACAGTTAAACATTCAATATTTAATCAATGCAATATAAAAAGGACTTGCTTAAATAATATATAACAATATAATAACTGTCATGAAAAATTACAATCCTGATACCAACACACAAATACATGTATGTATGCATTATATGAATATGTATGAATGGTAGTTGTGAAAAAAGGTTTTGTGTGTCTAGTAGGTGGGATTTGAAAGTTATTAAAACTGTTAAAGGGGCTTTCCAACTTCAATGTTAAACAGTATAGTATAAAAAAAACAAAAAAAAAAACAGATTCTTTCACTAGTCTGTGTACCCTATCCTGCCTATGCTTATAAAAGCTTGTAGAAACCTCCATTATAAGGCAAAAAAAAAAAAAAAAAAAAAAAAATCCACAAAGAGCCCTAAACTAACACAAGATGAAAGGACTTATATGCTTTAATCTGCCAAACATATAAACTTTTTTCCAAATAAGGTGCCACCTGAGCTGCCAGAACAATAAATAATTTATAAAAAACAAAGAACACCACAAATCAGATAATTTCTCTCTTTCGCTCCCCCTCCCCCCCTTAGTGGTAACACACTCGCCTATGAACCAGAAGACCCAGGTTCGAACCCCACTTACTACCATCGTGTCCCCGAGCAGGACACTTAACCCTGAGTGTCCCCGGGGGGGGGGACTGTCCCTGTAACTACTGATTGTAAGTCGCTCTGGATAAAGGCGTCTGGTAAATGCTGTAAATGTTCAGACACTTTTCCTTGCAGTGCTCCTGGCTCTTTTCTTTAATGCTATGTTGCCTGCTGCAGAAAACAGCCGCTCAGACGGTGTTGATGTGGCAGGGATGCAGACGTAAGAAGTGAAGTGATTGTCATTGTGAAACACTGCAGCACACGGTGACAAGGAAATGTGTCCTTTTAACAATCCGGGGAGCAGTGTGTGGGGACAGCAACTTGGTGGATCGGGATTCGAAACGGCTTCCTGTCATGGCTGCCCACTGCTCACTAAAGGTGATTGGTTAAAAGCAGAGGACATTTCGTTGTGTGCATGTGTGCTGTGCTGCAGTGTTTCACAATGACAATCACTTGTCTTTTCACCAGCGCCCCACTTGGCTACGCGTGACGCCTAATCCAGAGCGAGCGCTGTAGACCAGGAGTCATGCAAAGTCTGTTTTAGCGCATAAAAAAAAAAAAACGTGTTTTTAAATCGATTTTTATTGATTTAATCCATTCGTAGTTTCAGCCCTACTTTATTAATCTGTTATTAGTCTGGCTCGCTGTACTTGTTTAAAATGCCTGGTTTATTAAAATTGGATAAAGTATGAGAAACGGGAGGTAGCATTACCCCACATGATGTCACCATTCCAGTTCAAGCCATCTGAGCTGTCCTTCTCTGAATGGCGGACGGAGCAGAGTGACCAAAGCACTCTTTACATCTATCATCATTTCTAGCCCGTGCAGGGGAACTCTCAGAACTCTCCCCGTGCAGGGGAACTCTCAGTAGGGTCAATAACGTGACATATGCTGTCGGCTGTATTTAAGTAAAAAACAAACAAATAAATTAAAACAAAAGGTTTAAATGTCCAGAAATAAACTATCTACATGTAGTATCTCTCCAACATATGTACGCACTTCAACTTTTGGAAAAAAAAAAAAATTATAATAAATTCTGTAACTATTCTGTAATTTCATGTGGTGATTCCATCCAGCCATGACTGCTGTTCTAAAAACTTTTCAAATAATTCAAAGTCTACTACAATTTAGTTTCTGCCATATTTGGCATAATTTACCAAGTATTTGCTGTTAGACACTGCTCAAAAAATTAAAGGAAACACTTAAACAACCCAACAAGCAACACTGATTGACACTCAAATTCATATGTTGTTGCGCAAATGTAACATTAATAATAAGGTGGAAATTAGACAATTAGCAAGACATCCCCAATAAAGGCGTGGTTCTGCAGACCACTTCTCAGTTCCTATACTTTCTGGCTGATGGTCACTTGTGAATGCTGCTGGTGCTTTCACTCTAGTGGTAGCATGAGAGTCTACAACCCACACAAGTGGCTCAAGTAGTGCAAATTTGAACCTGGGTCTTCTGGTTCATAGACGAGTGCATTACCCACTAGGCTACTACCAGCCACTACTGTTGAAATTAATCAGGGGAGCGCGGACTGAACACAGAATGTTCTGTTCATTGTAGCATAGCAGGTACAGAAGTGGACCTGTAATCAGAAGGTTTAGTTTTAATCACCGAACAATTAAGGTGCCACTGAGGCACAACTGAGCACAGGACCGTCAATGGACAATCACTTCACTTTCAAAGCGTCCATACAGCAGTACGAGACCTTAACTCTATTTGGAAAAAAAATCATCTGACCATGTTGAAAATGTATGGCATGCATTGTGATGCATCAATATCGAGGCACTGATAATTGTAATGGAATCGTGAGGCCAGTGAAGGTTCACACCTCTATATGCTACTACTACCCACTTGAAACGCTTGATCTAGTGGCTCCAGCCCTGGTTAAATGACATTATTAGTGCTGCCAGACATGAATGTAGGAGAGCAGAGTGCAGGCAGAAAAGGGATAAACTGCAGATGTCATTTGAATGATTGAGTGCTATCAAAACACTGTAAAAACTGAAAACAGTACGACCACTTATTAAAAAACATGGTCTGGACCCTTCAATTCACCCAAATTTTCATGTCAAACATTTAGAAGAACGTTGTTTTAAATTCAACTAACTGCATTTTTAGAAAATAATGATTGTCATTTCCAAGCCAAATGAAGCCAATCCTAATAAAATACTGTAGTCTAAAACAAGGTTTTTCAGATTCACTGTCATATCTGAACAAAATGATTTTAATATTAAGTAATTAACATACCCATCTAAGAACCAGAAGACACAAAGTCGCAGTAATTCCCTTACTACCTTTGTGTCCCTGAACAAGACACTTAACCCTGAGTGTCTCCAGAGGGACTGCAGCTGTCTGTACTGACTGTGAGGTCATCTGGATAAATATTGTTAATGTAAATTGTCCACCAAAACACTAACCTTCATGTGAAGCCAAAGATGAGTCTTTGGGTACAGTAGCCAGCCTCTGATTGACTTGTGCTACTGATGCAGGAGAGACATTTGGACTCTGTACCTCCTTGGTCAGATCTCCTGGTTCGGGACCTGATAGTCCAGCTCCTGACTCAACCCCTTTTGTGTAGTGAGGTAAGCAAATGCTGGAGTCAGAGTCTTCAAACAACTCTTCCTGAGAATCGCTTTCATTTTGTAAGCCAGAGTCTTCTGCACACATTTCAGAGGAAATTTGATTTGCCAGGTAATCAGGCAATCTTAAAGAATAGTTTTCCTGTGGTTCCAATGTGCCAAACCTTACAGATTCCATATTCATGTTATTGAGCAACCTGACGTTCTTTGTTCTAGGCTGATGAATTGGTACATCTGAAAATTCATCACGAGCCAGCAGGTTATTCTGCAAACCTGGCATATTCATTTTTAAATGAGACCGAGGGGCATCCTGCTTCAAAATGAAAAGGCTTTCTTCATCATGGTTCAAAGCATCACCAATGTGTTTTTTGGAGGATTCAGAACCTTCTGGAATGAGAGAGTTGTGTGTGGTATACTCACAAAAAATCTCTTCTGATTGGTATTCTTCACTATACACTGGGAGGTTTTTCAATCCAACAGATTCATCCTGGCAAGAATCTGGACTTCTTCTTGTGTAACCTTGCACAGAAATAAATGTCGACTGGCCCCCCTTGCTATTCTGTGTATTGCTCTTCTGTTCAAGTGAGTCAGAACAGATAAATGCTTTTTTTTCCTTAGACATTTCATTTGTGGCTTTCCACTTATACGTGTGTGGTTTTCCAACACGATTCTGCCCAGCTGGATGTGCAACCACTTTACGGTGTTTCTGACTTTTGTGGAAACCTTTGTACGACTGCCGAGAAGAGAATCCTGTACATACAAAGCCTGTCAAGTCAACTTCGGGTAGTCCTTTCATTTTCTGGTTTTTGGACATGTCATGCTCTGTAAATTGACGTTTCTTCAGGTCATCTTCAGTGTCTGCTACAAAGCCACACTTATTGGTGTCCTTTTGGTGAGCCTTTGCATTCTGGACTAGACTTCCAAGGCAGTTAGTTTTAAAAACACAGCAAGGACACAGCGACTCCAGCACCCTGCCTTCATATGTCTTATTGAGCCTATCCTGTCTTTCTTTGAGGACAGTCATTGGTCCTTCCTTGCATATTGATGAGTATGTACCCATTTGACACATTGGATCCAAATGACTATGCCTATGCAAATTAGCTTTCTCTTTAAATGTGACATTACATTTTGTGCAAGATAACAACAAGAACTCTTCACACCCAGAATCTGTTACTGGTGGTTCTTTCAGCAATGAATGCTCATCTGTCTCATGTATATTTGTATGTATTCTGCCATAACTACACCCCTCTCCCATTACTTCAGTTGTCATTTGTGCAGAACATTTCTCTTGGGACTGATCCCTTTCTGGAATAAGATTTAAATCAGATGAAGGATCATTTGAAATTCCTGCTAAAACAGGTTCATTAATGTCCTCCCAAAGAAACCTTCTGAACTCTTGCTGAGGATCCCACTTTAAATCCTCAGGATTGGGAAAATGTCCTAAAGCTTTAGATTCAATATTGCATCTCATTGTTTGGTCAGAGTGTCCATTTGTGGTGGTTACAGAGTGTGCCTCTGTGCTTTTCCTGGATTTTGGTCCATTCATTTGCCCTTTAGAAACACTGTAGGTCTTCAGCAATTTGGGTCTCAACCGTTTGAAAAGATCTTCTGATAGATCAGTCATAACAACCATATCCATTTTTCGTTTCCTTTTTCTTTCATTGTTTTTTTTAGGCACTTTTTTCCCCAAATCCTGGAAGGTACATTTTTGTCGCACTGGCCCCGGCACCACCTCATCATGTTTCAAATCTTCATTTATAATAACTGGTACTGAACTTGAAGCAATTATTCCCATCGAAGTGTCATCGCTCTTAACTAGTTTGCGTGACCTGGAGTTGTTTAGAAGCCTTTCCCCATCAGTCATGGGGAACTGAGACCGCTCAGGGCGCTTCTGGCTACTTTGTCCCTGAGAAAGGTCTATGCAGACTGATGTGGTCTCTTCATATTCTCCCACCTTCACATTCATTTGTAGATCTGTCATTTTCCTAGAGAAAAACAAAAAAAAATAAAAATTAATCTTGATATTGGCTTGTTGTGGAGTTTCCACCTTACATAATTCATACTGTTAAAATCATTCTGTTCAGTTTTAATCCTAAAATTTGGAAGATAAAATGCCATTCTTTCCATTAAAGGTTACGCACTAAAATGACACCACTATAGTTTATGAATACTTTACTTTATTTTGCAGACGCTTTTATCCAAAGCGACTTACAGGAGGAAGACACCAGCAATTCTCATTTGATTTCTATAGAATTTTCAGTTTACAAAACTAAGAGCCCTGATAAGGCCTAACTTGTCAGCAAAGAGCATGCTCGGAGATTAAGTGCTAGATGAAGAACTTTTTTTTTTCATGTATTTATTTTGTGCAGTGTGTGTGCATGTGCTTGTGTAAGTGTTAGATATGTCTGAAATACTTTTTGAATAAGTGGGTTTTCAACTGCTTCTTAAAGGTGGAAGTAGTCTCATAGATATAATGTTTGTGTGCGTAACAGGTCTGTACTGAAAAAAAACACACAACTTCAAGTTTAACAAGCAGTTTTAAAAAACCTTATAAAAAAAAAAAACTGAAGGTTTTGTAGACATTTGAAACACTGTTAGCGCTACCAATTTAAATGAAATTTAAGGCAAATTATTACCCAGACGGATATTTATGTTATATTGAAATTGCATCAGGCATAATTAAAATATTAATACAATGGGCCACATTTGAACTCTTAGTACTGGCTATTATATGTTTAACAGCATTCAGTGACATTCTTGTCCCGTGCATTACACCATCTTAGTCGCTTTAAATTATTTATTGCATTATATTTGGTGCAATAGTTTTGTTTGAATGCTTGTAGAGTTGACAGAATATTATTGTGGAAGTTTGTTTTAACAAGTGAGACTAGTTTTCTGGGTCCCGTGCATCACATGGCAAGTTTTCAAACTGCTTAAATGGTTGTCAGAACTTTATAATGAAGTACCCAGCAGTCAGGGACAAGTATTACACACAGGTCACACTTGTTCATAGTTCTGAACACTAGTTATGGGGATAACGCAACGTGTGTTATCAAAATGTCCAACACCTCATTACCGTCTTAGCAGGAGTTTAGAAAACCAACTGG
Organism: Denticeps clupeoides; assembly: GCF_900700375.1. Classification (NCBI taxonomy): domain Eukaryota; kingdom Metazoa; phylum Chordata; class Actinopteri; order Clupeiformes; family Denticipitidae; genus Denticeps; species Denticeps clupeoides. The sequence continues at coordinate 191,442 of NC_041725.1, read as the reverse complement.
CTTTTACTCCGCTGTACTTCCCCTCAGACTCCAGCATGTCTGCACATGCATCAGAGTCTGGGGTGGCAAATCTTGGTTCGATTTCGATATATCCTTCAGCTCTGATAAAGTTCGGTGCCAAATACCTGTCATTACAGCTCAGGTAAGAACTCAGACCTTTACAAAGAGGGGAAGAGTACAGTGGAGGACTAGCAGGTAAAGAAATGGACTCTTAATCGAAAGGTTGCCAGTTCGAATCCTGGACCAAGGTGCCACTGAGCAAAGTACCGTCCCCACACACTGCTCCCCGGGCGCCTGTCATGGCTGCCCACTGCTCACTCAGGGTGATGGGTTAAAAGCAGAGGACACATTTCAAGGTGTCACTGTGTGTTGTGCTGCAGTGTTTCAAAATGACAATCACTTCACTTTCACCTCATTTGGAAAAAGGGAAAGCCAACCTGGACTTCAGAAGACAGGGTAGATCCACCCCCATTCTACATCAAGCATGACTGTGTTGAGAGGATGCACATCCTCATCTTCCTGAGCACCACAATCTCTGCAGACCTCTCCTGAGATGCTAGCACCACAGCGGTCATTCAGAAGGCACGGCAGCATCTGCACTTCCTGAGTGCGCAGGAGAAATAACATCAGTGAGAAGCTGCTCAAGCTTCCTTCTACTAGAGGTGAACATTCACTGGGCTCATGAGTCGATTACAATAATCAATGAATCGTAATGCATCCCATACATTTTCATCACGTTTTCAAATACAGAGTGTAGTCATGAAAAACCCTCCCCTCATTGAAAGAAACTCACAACTTCCACTGCCTCAACAGAGCCGAGGAAATAATCAGAGACTCATGGCCTGTTCAACCTCCTGCCCTCAGGGGTCATCACTGCACTAAATACACACAAACTCATATCATTACCAGTGTCTGACATTGTCAAATAACTCATGCAGAGCAATAATCTAAACTATATAATACGCGATTCTAAATATTACTCTGTTCTATTGTACAGACACACACACACACACATAAGCACAATGATACGGACCTATAAACTGCATGTCATTGTTGTCTATAACTTCATGTTCAGTACTTACCCAATATAATGGGTTGTACTGTGTATACAGTGTATAAAGTCTGCATTGTCAAGTAGCCCCTACAGTTTTGTTGTATATGTAGCATCCTGCTTCAGTACAATGACAAAGGCATTCTAACATCAAGGTGTCAATCATCCAAATTATCCAATTCTGTGCCTTGTTATCCCTATGCAGAATCACTGTTCAACTGTTTTATAATAGGAGGAGATCTGCTTAATTTTCCCTTTCAATAATGTTATATTAATGGAATTGTAGCTATTACAATGATTTATGATTGTTAATTTGTCCCATTAAATTTGGGAAGAACTGATATGTTGGATGTAAATAACTTTTGTGGTGCTGTATATAGCCAATTAGAATTGTGTCTATGTCCCAATATTTATAGAATGTACACAGATAATGATATAAAATCATTCTATTATAGAATTATTAGATTGTAATCCCCAAAGCAGCTGTAACAGATGGAGTGAATAACTATGGTGAAAGGTTTAGGGAGCCTGCCTGGACATTCTCTTGGTTTCGATATCTTGGTCAAAATTCGCATGCACACGGCACAAAAAAATGTGTGAAAGGTTTACTTCAAAACAAATGGACAGTTTGATTGGCCGACTTTTAGACCAACTGAGAAAGCTGCCATCTGATGACATTTTTCACAGAACTGCTGAAGCTATAGCTGTGTGTTCTGCTGAAGGACATCTGAAACAGCAGAATGACAAGAACAGTTCAGAGGTGAATGGAATTCCCTCATATCACCTGGGTGACTGGCAAGTTTTGATTATACAGATTATGATTATATAGAGCTGCAATGTGTATTCGGCAAAACCCTGATCAAAAAACAGTACTGATCATATGCAATGATGCAAGCCATTATGAAACATTAACCATTGTCTGATTAAAACAGCTAGCTGTCTGTCTCTCCCTCTCTCTCCTCATGTAGAGACAGTGTATGGATTCAGGCGGTTTTCTGTGATAAAGTATTAAAAGGCTCTGGATTACTAAACGGACTACTGGAATTCTGTATCCTCTTGTGTCCTATATCTAAAAAAAAAACATGAAGTACCTTGCCGGATTGATTCAAACACAAATGAAAACGATGTCTACTGTACGTTTAATTGAAAAACCCTCAAACTGATTAAATAAGACAAAACTCACCCTTTTGTAAAATGCGAAGGCACGTTTCACATGCTACGTCGCCATCCTTTATGTGCCGCCATTTTGGTTGATGTCTTATGGAACGGACCATTTCATATTTTCATATGGGGGTGAGACATAAACCCACTAATAATAACTGGAATTACGAATGTATAGTCTTCATTTCCAAAACAGCTATGCAGTCTATAAACTTTAATGCCCCAAGGTAGTATTAAACATACAACAATTGTTGTAATTCAATATGTATTTTCATTCGCAATATAGATTATGCTGGTTTTAAACGGCAACGCCCTCTGCAGAACGTCACTTCCTGTGGCCGTTCTCCTGGCGCCAGTGTAAAGCGGAGTACGTTCTACTTCTGCACTTCCAAATCATCCAGCATGATAAAAATAAAAATTGTGCAAGCACTTCCAAATCATCCCAGCATGATAAAAATAAAAAAACTTCCAAATCACCCAGCATTTCTAACTATCATAAATGTGCAAGCGATATTCCGCAGAATGGGTGCAATTTTCTATGAATTTAACTACTCAATACTTGTACTGGTCAATCTCAGGCAGCTTCATCAGAATCAGAATCAGGATAATTCTTTAATTTTATACAAGGTTTTGAAACCAAAGAGGGTTGTATTTTCTCAGTCCTGTTGCAAAAACCTCTTTCTTTTGATTTTCAAATAAATAGTTGACTTCATGTTCAAAGGGTGATAGTAACATGGAAAGTACTCATAGCACATCACTTTTTACACATTTTGTTATGTTGGAGCCTTATTCCAAAATTGATTACATTACAGGGTGGTAGTAGCCTAGTGGGTAACACACTCGCCTATGAACCATAAGACCCAGATTCAAATCCCACTTACTACCATTGTGTCCCTGAGCAAGACACTAAATTGCTCCAGGGGGGGGGGGACTGTCCCTGTAACTACTGATTGTAAGTCGCTCTGGATAAGGGCGTCTGATAAATGCTGTAAATGTAATGCAACTGTCGATCATATTTTCACAGGTGGACGTCAGGCTGCTGGCCCACTCCTCACCACTTGGTGGCGGTAATGCACCATTTGGTTTTGGAGGACCCGCCAGTGGAAGCCATGGAAGAAGAAGCGGAGGCAGCAGCTGAATTGGAGGGAAATGGCTACCCCTGCTTGTTTGTCGTGTTGACTGGACACTGTCTCATGTCTTCATTAGTCTACTTACTGTTACTGGGACATTGCAGCCTTCCTCCTTCCTCAGGTGCTCGGATAACCGCGAAGCTGCTGTAATGGAAAGCAGGTTTTACAGCGCTAACGCCGACGGAAGACCTAAACGTGCCCGTGTGTTTCTGCATAACACCGCACTTGTGTACTTAGCTGGAATTGGAATTTGGGATGAATACTATATATTTTTTTATTTCCCCAGGAAATGTGCAGACCGATATAGAACACCTTTATGAAGCCGTGCCCGATTTAGCTCGAGTATTCTGCATAATCGACAAAATTGGCGAGGGTGAGTTTGTGAGGCTTTGTTTCGTTTATTGATTTAGAAAGCCTTAATGACTGAATCTCAGACTATGCCATAGTCTGAGTCTGCTATAAAAATACGCATCAGAAATTGGTATTACTAATATGTTGTTTTTGTCTAGTGAAAGTGAAGTGATTGTCATGAATCACAGCAAGCACAGCACACGGTCCTCTCTAACCCTTTACCCCTAGTGGGCAGTGGGCACTGCCCGGGCAGCAGTGTTGCTCAGTCGCACCTTATATTTACATTTACATCATTTATTAGACACCCTTATCCACAGCGACTTACAATCAGTGGTTACAGGGACAGTCCCCCTGGAGACACTCAGGGTTAAGTGTTCTTGCTCAGGGACACAATGGTAGTAAGTGGGATTTGAACCTGGTCTTCTGGTTCATAGGCGAGTGTGTTACCCACTAGGCTACTACCACCCTTGACGGACCAGGATTCAAACTGGCAACCTTCTGTTTATGGGGTCGCTTCCTTAACCGCTAGGCCACCACTGCCCCAGTCTTGCTCTCTTTCACACACAAATGCACATTACATCATTTGGGGGAAAAAAGCATGCAAGCTTGACATCAAAGCATAGGGATTTATTTACAGTAAAGAAGGCACATACATACAGCACAGGCCAAAAGTTTGGACACTTTCACACCATTTAAATTGGTAGATTTTCACTGAAGCTATCAAAACTATGAATGAACACATGTGGAGTTCTGTACTAAGTGAATAAGTGAAATAAGTGAAAACATGTTTTATATTCTAGTTTCTTTGCTCTGATTACTGCTTTGTACACTCTTGGCATTCTCTCCATGAGCTTCAAGAGGTCGTCACCTGAAATGCTTCTCCAACAGTCTTGAAGGAGTTCCCAGAGGTGTTTAGCACTTGTTGGGGTCCAGCTCACCCCAAACCATCTGGATTGGGTTCAGGTCCGGTGACTGTGGAGGTCAGGTCTCCACTTTTTGTTAAGTACATAACTCCACATGTGTTCATTCATAGTTTTGATGCCTTCAGTGAAAATCTACCAACGTAAATGGTCATGAAAATAAAGAAAAGACATTGAATGAGAAAGTGTCTCCAGACTTTTGGCCTGTACTGTATGCAAATAAGTGTTGTGGACAACAAATTAGTATATTGATATTATTTAATGTTTGAGTAAGTTACAGATTGTAATGCCTGCTTAGGAGATATGATGATGTCTGCTACCCTCTTTAAACATACTGCACGGTTCATGTTGCATTAGAAAAGCGGGAAGCATCTTAAAAGACCCATCACATGCCGCTTATGATCTATTTCAATTGCTGCCATCGAGTTAATGATTTATTAGTAGTGTTAGAACAAAGACCCACAGACTTGGGTAAGAAGTTTTTATCCTGTTGCCATCAGGGCACGTAATTCTACATAATCACTTTATATATTACACTCATACACTTTTCTTCCATATGTCCTTATGCACTTAGTTTTTATGTAGTATGTCTGATTTGTTAGTGTATTTATTCTTATGAGTAAGAGTTGCACCTAATTTTGTTGCACATTACAAGAATGACTAAGGATTCTGATTATCACTTTCGTAGATTATTTGTGTAATTTTACCTAAACAAATATTTAAAAATGAGTGGTAGTAAAGGTAACTAGAATGCTAGACAGGCTAACAGTGTTTTGTCTCTCTACTAGGAACGTTTAGTTCAGTCTACCTGGCTGAAGCTGAAGTCTCTGCAGGAGTCTGTCAGAAGTTTGCACTGAAACACCTCATCCCAACAAGTCATCCTCTGAGAATAGCCGCTGAGATTCAGTGTCTTATTGTTGCTGGGTAAGGTTTACTGTCACGTTTCTTTTACTGTAGTATGTACCGACATTTATGAAATGTAAGGTTTAAAAATAGGGCTGAACAAATCTGTTGAAATTTGTTGAATTGTGACTGCTGCGTGCCGTGACGCATTTTCGCTTTGCAGTGTTGAAGCAGGTAGTGCATGTTCTTCCCCTTCGAAACACACACAAAGTGGAAATGGAGGAAGAGCTGATCTTATCAGTCTCTGAGTGTCTAGAGATCTACTACACAACATTATCTAAACCCATCTAAAACAACGCCTATTTTTTTGTTGAGCGCCTCTTGCTGATCTTTGAGATGAAATGCAAGCCTTGCGTTGTCTGAACTTTATCTCCGCTTGATTTTTATATAGCATTTAGCTTTGTTAAAATTCATATAAATGTAAGTAATTATTCTATCATGATTTTTTTAAACTAATATTGCAATGATAACTGGAGTGAGTGAAAATATAAACTATACTATCATGATCTACCCACAAAGCGGAAGTGGATAAAAAATTATTAAAAAAATTATGCTAGCATCGTGTTTCAAATAGTTTGAATGTATTGTCTTTAATAACTATTCTGAACTAATGAATGTATGAATGACTAGTTGTATGCACATGGTGTACTGTACAGTGAGACAACGAAATGAGTCCTCTGCATTCGGATGATCCAAGATGCAGCGGCTGGATGCTTTCCCAATAAGAGTCTGTTTTTTCCTTACTTATTTCCCCCTCCATCCTGCCTGGATAAATACACTTATAGCTGGCAAAATATTTGATCTGCTGTCAGGCCATTTTTGCTCCACATGCCATCCGAGTTTCTGGTTGAAATCGCACGGATATCGGGCTCTCCATGGATTACCGTTGACTAGAACCCAAAGGGACCTCAGTGGAACCTTGACTGTTCGGGATAGGAACCCACAACCTAGAGTCCTACGCAGTGGAAATGTGGAATTGTGTATAATTCGTGTATAGTTTCTGCCCGCTTCCGCCCACTTCATGTGTTGAGGGGGGGCTTTCGCACATCAACGCAATGTAAACGCACGGTCAGCGATGGTGAAGAGGCTGTCAGGGTTGAATCTGGGCCACTTGCATGATCAATTCCGTGCACATTCGCAGTGGTTAAGGCTTTGCTTTCTAGAACACTGATGTTCTCAGAAAATTACAGAATTCGAATTACATGTCGAAGTTTAAAGTGGAATACTTTTTATGAATCAGAAGAACAACTCAGAAGAACAATTTTTTTTTTTTTTCTCTTCTCCAACTCAATAAATCGTATCAGAAACAGAGAAAAGAACCAAATTATGTGGCATAACTGAAAGTCTCACAAGTGAAAAGGAAAGAGCAGAATGTAAGCAAAAAAGTATGTTGTCAAAATTCCAGGCTCTAATTTTACATTTCGACATCATATTTCTGTTTGATATTAGGAAAGATTTTTGTTTCAATATTTTGAAAATAGAATCGGATAACATAAGGACATGGCCAGGAATGCTGTGCAATATGGCATAAAATTCATATTGTTATGTAAATTGAACAATAGACTGTAAATATATTTCAACTCTGGATATAAGGATTACTAGTCATTTAGTGATATTTTCCTGAACTAATGCCTTGTGTAGGCATGGGTTCGCGCAGGGGATTCCAGTGGAGCAGATATTTCTGCGGTAGGCCGTTACAACAGAATCTTCCAGTGGCCCCAGTGGCCTATTTAGGACAGCCTGGGTGAGATGAGCATCATAGTATTTGTGAGTTTTAACTGTTATAGTATGCGTGGCCAAACAGACCAGTAGCAGTGAGGACCAAGTTGTTGTGATTTTACAGATTTCTCGTATGACTACTTACTTACCTTGATAGAGAGTGAAAATCAAACCATTTCAAATGATTTTTGGCATATGATTGCCATGTGAACCAGACCCTCCATAACAGATGTAATGATTTTCTTTTTAAGAATGCTAGCATTTCCTGTGAATGTTTGGGTTATTCCTCCGTGATATGTTATTCTTTTTTTTACCCTCAATTGCAACCTAGCAGCATTATCATGTTTAGATTTGCTTTGTATTTCACTGTTCTTAACAATTTTTAATTATTTTTTCAGTAACAAAGAAAATGTAATAGGTGTGACTCAATGCTTCAGGAATGAACATCACGTGGTCATTGTGATGCCATATATGGAACATCAACCATTTGCAGTAAGTATTACAGTGGAAATGACACTACAGTAAATAATAATTTTCCACCATTTACATGACATAAACTGTGCAATTCAATTGAAAAACACACCCTTAAACTAATACTTTGTTGAAGGACCTTTTGATTTAATTACAGCATTCAGTAGTCTAAAGTTCACAGCAGTTCATTAATCAGATGCCTTTATCCAAAGCAACTTGCAATTAGTAGTGACAGGGTTAGTCCCCTGGAGCTGCTCAGGGACACAATGGTTTGTAAGTAGTAGGCTTTTTCTGACATCTGCTTGCATCTGCAGAAGCATGGTCTTTCAACTTAGTGAGCAGTGGGCAGCCACGAAAGGCACCCGGGGAGCACTGCAGCACAGTACACGGTGCACACAACAAAATGTGTCCTTTGCTTTTAACAATCACCCTTAATGCGCAGTGGTGCCTTTCATGGCTGGCAGCCATGAAAGGCACCAGCAGTGTGTGGGGACGGTGCTTTGCTCAGTGGCACCTTGGCAGATCAGGATTCTAACAGAAAACCTTCTGATTACAGGGCTGCTTAATAAAGATATTATTAAGGCCACCACTGCCCCTTCTTACCACAGCCTTGCCAGTAGGGTCTTTGTCCTGTCTGACAAACTAATGTTGTGTAGTTTTGTTTTATGAAATTTAGGTGATGGCTGTGTACATTTTGACATTCATGTCTTTTTGCAGAACACTTTCATGACCTCTCTGATCCCATGACTTCTAAATAAACTGTTCTGTCAATTAACATTATTTTATTCATCTTTAAGTATACATTGTAAACGGTTATCATAAAAATAATTTTATGCTGATGTTGCAAGCAGGGGACGTATTAGCCATGCTGGCCACCTTCCACTTAAATTATCAGATCGTTTGTTTTTCATTTTAACTGTACAGGTTATAGGTCACAATAAAAGTGTGAAAATGTTTGTTTATTGCGGTTTACATAACAAAAACGTGGGCAGGGCATATGTATATATGTATTAGAGGTGTGTAATGGGAAGGAATCACACTGTGTGTGTGTGTGTGTGTGTGTGTGTGTGTGTGTGTGTGTGTGTGTGTGTGTGTGTGTGTGTGTGTGTGTATATATACACACACACACACACACACACAAAAATCCACAATTGGACATGATTTGATTTATTTATTTCTTTATATCCTTCTAGGACATTGTTGGCTCATTAACATTTGCAGAAGTACGGCTATACATGCATCATCTGTTGAAAGCTCTTAACCACATCCACATGTTTGGGATCATTCACCGTGATATTAAGCCATCAAACTTTCTTTACAATCGCTCTCAAGGAACGTATGTAAATTTCCTCAGCTAATTCAAATCAGATTTATACTATTAATGTTATATTGTTCTGCATCTATGGTGTGAATTCTAAAGCCTTGCCTTAATGTTCTCTGCAGGTATGCCCTGGTGGATTTTGGTTTGGCGCAGGGCACACCAGATACGGCTGTTGAGCTTCTCAAGGTGCTAAAGCCTAAAGGGTTAAAAGGTGGAGGGAGTAGAGGGACAATAGAAGCTTCACAGTGGGAACAGAGCACCACCTTTCCAGTAGCACAAGTATCAGCCACACCTGCGCCACCTTGTTCAGCAACAAATTCAGCTGTTAAGAGAACAGTCATTTCAACAGGCAGCAAGGTTCCTCTATTAGGTTTTATTTGTGATCCACTGTTGGACACTGGTATACACATTGCCTGTCCACAGGCTTGTATGGTAAGAGCTAGGCATGATTGAATCACTTCATGCGCCTCTTTTCTGGCCCTGACGCGCCCATCGCTCATTAACAGGGTAAATCTGGTCTCATCAGACCACATGACCTTCAATCTTGGTCTCATTGGCATACAAATCATTTTGCCAGTACTGCTGTGCAGTATCATTGTTCCCTTTTGTAGTCTTTAGGTGTGCAGAAATGTTTTTAGTAAGGAGCAGCTTCCCTTGCGGTGTCCTGCCATGGACACCCTGCTTGTTCAATGTTTTACAAGCTGTAGTCTCATGAAGTCAGATGGGTGGTTTCTTTACCCCTTTGTCTTTAACCCTTTCCAGTTTTCTGCAACTCATAGTTCATGGCTCACATAGGTGTATTCGTGTGTGGCACAACCTCGAAAAGTGAATTTCATGTTGATCAAAGTAGCTCTTCCAAACTAATTTAACAAACGTTCAGGTATGCTAATAACTGACTCCCAATTAGCTTTTTGAGAAAATTAACTCAAGGGTTCTCACTTTTTCCACTATATGAGTTGTTTATGGTTGTTTTCAATAGGCACATTATATCAATAATCTTGACTTAGATCGCACTTAGTTAACTAATTTATGTAGAATCTTTTTTTGACTTTCGTTTTTGCCACTGTAACTTGTTGCTAGCTGAAACCATCATCCATGTAGTGCAATTTGAGTCTTTATTTCAATGTGACTGGCTGTATTTATATTAATCAGTACCTCTCAGGTAAGGAGTTTCGGCCATTCTAATTTTTTCCTAACGCACCATATTTGACTGTTCTTTTCCTATAGGAGATGACACTATGCAAATTTCCACGAAAGGTTTTTGGGGAAAGAAATGTAAACAGTACTAATACACACAAAAGCTTCACTGCTACAGTGGAGGTAGGAGGATTATGTACTACAAACATAGTTGGTGGGCATCATCTCATTGTATAGTCAATGCTTGGGTTCAAATTATGGCTGTGCATCCTTTTGGTACCTGACTGATGTATGTACCCACATGGGGAATGATACAATACATTGTAATATGGAACCATACAGATTTAATTGGCTCATTGAACATTTACTTCCATTGTGCGTCTAACTTTAAATTAAGAACATTTAAAATCAAGAAATATTAAACTTCAGGAAAAGATCATGTGATGTCAGAATTTGCTTTGTGTTTAATTGTTTAGTGTTTGGGTAGATGACACACAAAGGATGTCATTTTTCTTTTTTTAAGTTTTTGTCTGTCAGCATCAGGACCATAGCAAGTACTGGAAGCAGATGGTTTAACACAAGGCAGTTAGTAAAGCAGGGAAAATGATATCCAACTATTTCAACTTTGACAATATTTCTTATATGTTTGCCATTTGATATGCTGAAAAAAATTGTGATTTTTCTGCTTTTTTCATCAAACTTGTAAAGTGGCTTATCTTCTAATGAATCTAAATCACTAAAATATCAGTAAGTTTGGAGAGCCTTGAGGTGTTCTAATTTTTCCTTTGTTTTTTGGCAGTTTGTCAAGAAGAATGACTTCTCTTTGAGGACTTTACCAGTAAGTGGCCAGAAACATAAAGGCCTTGATCACATGTGCAGTTGCTACAGAATGGATCGGATCTGCAACATATGCCTATCAAGGTGTGTATATATGCTCACATGGCACAAACAGCACCCCTATTGCTTTCCTTTTACATTTTCCCTATTGTTAAATTCGTGACAGGAAATCTCAGTTTGCCCCCAGAGCTGGTACTCCTGGCTTCAGAGCACCTGAAGTTCTCACCAAATGTCCCAACCAGGGAACAGGTACTGCTGACTTATTTTAAGTAATTACAAAGTCTTGCAAAAATATACACCCACCACCTTGGCATATTTTCTATTTTGTTCCCATAAAACCTGGAATTTGGGGTGGGGTATTTATCTTTTAATTTATTTATCAAATACAACTTTTTAATTTGTGAAACAAGCAAGCCCCTCTCAGACACCATTTTGGCAGGTATTTTTGATCATTCTTCATGGCAAAACTGCTCTTGCTACTTCAAGCTGGATGGGTACCATTAGTGAACAGAAATCTTTAAATCAACTGCATTGAGGTCTGAGCTTTGACTGGGCTATTCCAGGACATTTACCTGATTCACTGTAAAGTATTGCTTTAGCATTGTGAATTTCTCTTTATTTTCCATACAGTCAATTTTCAAAATGTCTTAATTGTTTGGGCATTCTAAAATGAAGCTCAGTTCTGTGCAAGGTCCTACGGGCAGTTAGTCCCATCTCTACCTTCAGGGTTATCTTTGTCCACTTGGGTGCTGCTATGATTAATGCACTGTGGACAGCCCTCTCTTAGAAGTAGGGCTGAAACGAGTACTTGAGTAACTCCAAAGATTCCTCGAGGCTTTGTTTAATTTGTCACCAACATCCATCTATTATGGAGCAGCAGGAGAGCAAATGCACTAAGCTCTCACTCATGTAAGTCATCCCTCCTCATCTCTCCCCACAACATGCTGCACACACACATACTGTTAAATTGATCAATTATAATAATGTTAATTAATGTATTTAAAGTAGTTTGCATGTAGTACTGTATAAGGTGAACACTTACAGGTTACAAAACTGGAACAATATAGAGAGAATGCCAAGGGGGTGGGAATACTTTCACAAGACACCGTATTAAACACGACACTAAGTAAACATATTTAAAACATTTTAAACATTAGGAAAGCATATTTCTAAAAGTTTTTTTGACAATTTTCACCAATAGTAGAAACCAGTTCAATCCACATAAATTATGCTTAATTAATGTGTAATATACATAATGAATGGACATGGTTTTATTTCCTTGTGTTTATTGGATGGGTTGTTACTCTGGTTCTCTAGTCAATACCACCCATAGAAATATATTTACTTCGAAACCTGTGTTAAATACTTATTTTACATACTGTATAAATGGGACAAAATATATAGTTTTTGCATTTTAATGTTTTGTTCCTGTTCTCTTCCAACACCCCCCCTCCCCCTTTACAGCAATTGACATTTGGTCAGCAGGTGTAATACTGCTCTCTCTACTCAGTACAAGATACCCATTATTCAAAGCTAATGATGATCTTGAGGCTTTAACACAGATCATGGCCATACGAGGGTCCAGGGAGACAATACAGGCAGCAAAACAGTTTGGTATGAGTGTAATATTTCTATAAAAAGTGCTTTCCATATACTTCTACATTTTCACAATTTTTGAAATTAATTTTGCATAGGTAAAGCAGTGGTGTGCAGTCATGAACTTCCCCACCTAGACTTAAGGATATTTTGCGAAGCATTACGGGGACAGCAGCCTTGTCAGCACCAGGCAACACCTCCCAGCCTCCCTGCTCCAGAAGAGCCCTCTCAGACAGGATGGGATAACGTTCCTGATGAGGCTTATGACCTGTTAGACAAACTGCTGGACCTGAACCCTGACACCAGAATATCAGCATCTATGGCTCTGCGGCACCCACTTTTTAAAGATCTGCATGTATGAAGCAATGTACTCTGGAGTATTAAGCCTCAACTTGTGTAAATGGGTAGAAGTTCAAATGACTTTCATTGTTTTCTTTAGTAATGACTGATTTTTACAATTCAAGATTTCAGATATGTTGAGAGAAACATGTTCCTATGAAGCATCAAAAATCATTTGAATACTTAACTGATGTTTTTAAAATGCACTGAATAATAAATGCAATGAATAAAATGACACCCACTGTGTGAAGCTTCCAGTTTTTATTTTCCCCATGCCCGACCATTTTCAAATGTATATAGTACATCTACAGTGGGGGAAAAAATGCATTGTGATATTCTAGAGCTCAGTTATTCAGTGTTTTTGAATGATCACATAATGCACTGAATGAGATTCATGTCAGAGGTTTAGCTTTTGCCTCAATTAGTTCCTCAATTCGGACCAGAACACTCTCCATCATGTCAAACATAGTCAGGGCAGCATGAAAAACCTGATGGAAAAAAGTATGAAAGTAACTTGATTTGTTATCATACTGTGTGTGTGTGTATGTGTATTTATCTAATATATATGTGTACGTGTGCATGTCGTGTGTGTGTGTGTATATATATATATATATATATTTATTACACACACATATACATACCTCAACTTGTGTTACCTCTGTGGTAACATCTTGCAATTTCTTGTTTGACACAGTCACTGTGGGGGGAAAACATTATGTCATAAGAATTGCAGTATATAATATTGTAATAATTTTCATAAACTTTGCTTTCAGTCTGGCAAATAATACATTTCTGGGCTTTATGCATTCAATTTAAGAATTTAAGATTACCCACTAGGCCACTACCACCAATATGCCAATTGCAGTTTATTGGTCACTGTCCTGTATTTTAGGAAAATGACTCAACTTATTCATTTTTATTAATTTATTGTTAAGTCTGTGATTAAGACAAAAATTGTACTGCATATGGCCTTAGATTAAAGTAACTTTCTTGTTGTCGAACTTGTGTACAGAATCTACAACAGAGTGAATAAAATAGATGCATTCATAGTTGGGGGTCCTAGTGAACCGGAATTGATCTCTTCATCGATGGTAACTTGAAAGCACGTTGTAAGTCGCTCTGGATAAGGGCGTCTGCCAAATGCCGTAAATGTGTCTAAAACAGTGGAATTACTTGCCGTTTCATCTGTATTCCAATAAAAAAGAGCTAATCAATAATACTGATCTGTCCAACTCTGAAATGAACCATTAATTACCATTTTTAAACCTGCATTATTAAAGTAAAATGGTACCTGTGGTCTCCTTGTTTTCTTTGAAGTTGTTCAGCTCTACCTCATAGTGGGCTTTTGACATATTCAAACCCACACGCAATGGCATTATGAACTTCTCCTTAATCTCACTGATTTCAGTCCACATGCCATTCTAAACAAATGAGAAGCTCCTGTAAGATTTTTGTAACATAACATATAATTTTGATTAGTTGCATCTGAATTTTACCTCACGGTCCTTATCTCGAATCAGCAGATATCTCACAAGGTTCAGTGTCTCCATGATTCTAGAATGCAAATGTATCAGCAGCTGGATATTAGATTGGGAAATATGCAGAAAGTTCTGATAGAATCTTCCATACCGGTCTAGGTACTGCAGCAGATCGGTCTCGGGACCTTGAGGAAGGCACAGAACCAGACGGAGTAAAGACAGAAATTGCTTTCCTTGAAACCACTCATTTTCATCCCCTGTCTGAAAGGTACAGGAGGAGTAATTAGAAAATTAGTCAGATGGATTTATTCCCATGCCCGTGAAGAGTGGAATGCTGTAGTACCTTCGAAGAGAAGTGAATCTGATTTTTTATATTCTTGATAATCACACCCTCTACTCCAGAATGGTGGCTAGTCTTGAGCATGCAGCTGCAAAGAGAAAAAAAATGATGAGAAACTGATCTATAGAAGAAGAGAATAAACAAATGACTCCATGTGAGGGAACTTAAAAAGGAAATTGCAAAAAAAAAAAATTGTGTAAATGCATTAAAAATATTAATAGTAATTTTGTCCTATGTCCCATGTTTAAATGCATGGAACTAATTCACTAATTATTTTTGAATAGCCGGATGAGGTATTAAAATTTTGTGGAAGCATAAATGATGTTTCTGTTAAAAAGAACAGATATTTCAGATAAATTTGCCAGTTGAAGGACATTTAAGTAAATGGTGAATATTTGAAATTGATGTTGAAATTGACTCATGGACATGAACATTGTGGGAATTTGGGTCTTTAAGTGAAAAATTCATTTTTCTATGTGGAGTGAACAAAATGTGATTTTTTTTTGTTTTCTAAATCTCTCACAGGGCCAACATTATACATAATGTATATATGGTTATATATAATGTAGGAACATTATATATAAACATGTAATATTTTGTGTAATATGTCTGTGGACATTACAATATTCTGAGATTCGTAGAGAAAATTAATGTCTACATGCTTTTGTATGTAACTAACACAATTTTTTTTATCAGTCATGAGAAGTTTTTGCTTGACAGTCAGAAAGTTAAGAATGGTATTTGCTTGACATAAATGTGAATAAAGCGGAACCCAGCATTGCTAACTATCCAATCAGTTTGAAAAAGCCCCGTAGTAGCTTCAACCGTTGTAGCTTTTGCTGCTGAATTAGCCAATCAAAAGAGATGCATTAGCATGTTTTGAAATTTGTGCTGTTTTTTCAAACTGGATTTCATGATTACAGATGATAAACTCACATAAAAAACTTGTACTTGGCCTCTGTGCAGAACCTATTTATGCTCATCTGGAACACCTGAAATCCTTTTGTTCTCTGTCAAAAGATGTCATTTTGTCAGAGTTCAACCATGGAACGTGTAACATTAAGCTAATTGCCATTAAGGCCATGTTCTGAAATATCACAATAGTATTACACATGCAACATTTGACTCATGCAAAATTTGATTATCAATAATCAGTACCACAAAGAGAGCAATCAGTCCTAACTGCATTCACTGTTGAAGAAATAACATGATCTGATAACAACAAACTTACCAAATGCTGAAAAGGGCACATGGTCATAACTTTGACCAAATTCTGGAAAAGCACACAAATATAAAAACACAAGTAAGCTATACACAAAAACTTGAACCTTTTGTAACTTAATTCTAAAAAGTAAACCTTAAACCCTCCAGTCTCAATCAGGTATTGTTATATATATTTAAATTTAATATAACCTGCTTTAGAGTACTATGAAAATTGAATTAAATGAATCACATTCTCACTTTGCCATTTGGTGTAGATTTTGCAAAGAATATCCAACTATAGATTTGAATATAATAAGGCTTTAATGTAACAAAATAATTTTGAATATTTTAATAGCATTTCTGGAAAGTTCACACCATATTTCCTTCATTCATGTTCCTTCTTCACCACGGTAGCACTGAAAGTACTTGAGTATGTAGATAATTAATTTAAAAATAAATGTTAATGTCCTCAGTATTCAGGTGAAAAATTTTCCCCTTGCAGCTCATTACAGGGAAATGATCATTGTTACCTGTGGGACACTGAAGAAGGTGTTCAGCTCCAGGAGGTCTACTGGTAAGCTGCCATCTTCCACTCTCTCCAGGCTTTTTTCATACAAGTCCTAAAAGCAATAATGTGACATTATGCATTTAGAAAAAACACATAGCAGAACCTTCCAATTGTATGACACATAAATGAGGCTTACAAGACCCTTTTGCAGATGAGTTTCTTCTGTCCTGTTATTAAAAAAAATAGAATTGAACTCTTAAACACAAACAGTTGGTCAGTTCTACTGTAAAGCAGAAAGAAGAAATACCTGCTTAGCAGTAGTTGTACATGCTCCATGTTACACTGAAGAAGAAAGATGGGACTAAAAACAGAACAGAAATATGCACTGATTTCACTATATACTAACTTCTCTGCCAAATCACACACTGGAGAACATAAAAAATACCTGAGAACAGCTGGGACATTTTCAAAGGCCATGTGCTGCACAAAAAGCAGATATGCCAGGCTGGCCAGAGAATCCTTGGGGAATCGAACCTCCTCTTCGAGAAAGTCAGATACCCCACGTTTCTTCAGCAAGTTATGGCTCAAGAGGTCTGTGAATGACTCTCCAATATGACTCAGGATGGCCTGTAAATGCATTCAAGTTCAACAAGACCTAAGTCAATTTCATTGGAATGAAAATATTCTGCTTGCTTGATGCCAAAAAACCATTCCATGTTCTTGTCTGTAGTGTAATGGATTGTGGCACGACTCTCATCTGTACCACCATAAAAAGCCCTACAATTCTGTACATATGCTCACATCTTCATTTTCTAGTCCACCTAAACAATATTTAGTCTGAGAACACAAAAACCCCCTTACCACAACTTCCAGGGCAAATTCTCTTAGGGGGGAATTATCTAGCGTGTCTGGACTTGCCAGTTGCACATCCAGAAGAGGCTGTCTTAAACTCTTCATGCAGCTGCAAAGCAAATCACACTCATGACACCAGAAAAAAACATTCTTTATACTTTGTAATTACAAATGAAAAAACTTGCAACTTCAGGATTTCTGCTCTCAGTTCTTCAATACAAGCATTTGCCACATTGTTTTTTGCAGCCTCCTCCACAAAGGGCTGAAGAAAAGTGAGCAAGCCAGAGCAGCAGCGGCACACTCCATGAGCATCGACCAGCTCCTGCTCTCGGCCACAGGGCACTGGGAGTCGGCTGACTTGGTTTAGCAGGGCAGATAGGGTCATGCCAACGGACGACGCCTTCTTCTCACCAAGCTTCAGCAGAACTGAAACACATGTCCATTAGCTCATCTGCATGTCACCTGATCTCATTCCAGCAGATGGGGACAGTCACCTGTTTTTAATGGTTGGAGCAGAAGTAGAACTGTGTCTGCAATAGCGTCTGTATGAGCCTCCTCCACTTGTTCCAGCAAACCCACCAGCAGCTCTTTTGGGTGACAAATCTAGACAAATAAAGACAACTTTCAAATTCAGTATTTAATGAACTTAAAGAAAACACATAAATGATCTTTGTCCTGGCATTCAATTTTCTCCTTTTCAGATATTCCAATTGACCTGCATAAGTGTAATTTTTGTGCAATTCCACCAAATATTATTTTGAGGTTAATAAATCTTAAATGTAAAGATGATTGCCCATCACACTATTGTCAGTGTACAAGAAATCTATTGTGATACCTGATATTAGAGATCATGTTAATTGATAAAGGAAAATATTTAGGGCTGAGTGATTTTACAGTTTCCCAACAAGTGTTCCTTTTTCTGTGCCACATCATTTGAGACTGTACACTGCTCAGACAGTACCGTACAAAAACTTTCTGCACATGATGCAAAGTGATATAATATAGTTGGGCGGAGGATGACATCTCACAGTGTACATGTGAGCACAGACCCTAACCTAAGAAAGCTAGAAAAAAGCATAATGACTGAAAAAGAAAGTACTGTTGAACATTAGTGCAAGCTATTAGTAATAATTTGTCATTTTATCTGCCAGCCTTTTTGGCATTTATAAGGGTTTGATTTGTTATTGCAACTTTTACAACCCAAAATGATAAAGACTGACCTCCAACAAATGTGTAAGAATGGCAAAGCACTGTGAAAGATTCTTGTCCTCCTTTTTCTGAAGAACTTGCACAAGTGGTGCCAAGAGATTCCAGCCCATGCATCGCACTATGTTCTGAGGGATGGCAGAGGTCATTTTCTTACAACAGAAACTTCACATACAGATTCATTGCCTTTTTGTCGTACTGTGATTCACCTTGTTTTCCTCATCTGCAATCATGCTGAGAAGCTGGGCCCATTCTCCTTGTTGTATGCATGTGGTTCCTGCTGACTGAAACAAGTCATAGTCTTCTGGACAGTAGGACTCATCCTGAATTGCGTGCTGAAAAACGTACTAAATTTTATTACAGGAATACACAGCAACCCACTGTAGTAAAAGCCCTCGTACTCACACATCTCTGCATGAGCTCAATAAGCTGCTCTAAAGCCATCATTCCTGCAGCTCCAGAACCTGTGTGGCTTTAAATGAGAGGCGTTTAGCTTCTTTTACACGTCATCTATTTAAACCAGAAAGGGAACAAAGGGATGTAAAACCAGTCATTAAAACTACATGCGAGCTATGACACTTTCATAATAACATTCTTTAAATGATAACGTTCATACATAATCACACTTCCTCACCTCCAGACACGTTCGCGTACTGAGCTGGTTTGGCACAAGCCGGCTGCCGTTCTGTAACCGGTACGCATGCGCGCGCATGCGCAGAAACAACCACCAACCGTTGCGCATGCGCGTCCGTCGAGTAGCCGCCGGCATTGACAGCCACAACCAAGCATGGAGAACCGCAGTGGGAAAGCGCACCAAAAAGGTCTGTTGTATTCCAGTTAGGTTAACTCCGCTTGTTATCTTTGGCTTTGCTACCGATGAAGCTACAGCTCAAATATTCTATTAACGATTCTATTCCATGGTTAAATGATGTTTCGACCTGTTAAAGTAAGTTTGGGAACCGGATGGTCGCTGTGTTGGTCCAAACTCGTGAATAAGTGATGGCTTTTAGTAACACATGCAGCCTGGCTACTTTGTGACCTTTGTTTCTAACATTTTGACGCATTGGGCTTTCACATTCTGGTTCGTTAGGACTCGGTCTACGTAAACAACAATTTGATTCATCGTTGCCCTTTGGCTTCATACGTCAGCGTATCCGCCATATTGCGAGTGGCAGGTCCACCAAGTACACCAATATAAACACTACACTAACTGTAGTTACTCAAATGTATACTAATGTTTACATTTTTATTTTTATAACTTTAATAAATATAACTTAACATTGTGAATATTTGGATAAATAAAATTTCCATTGCTTTTTGCTACTATCATTCAAACGCATTTTTTGTCTTAATTGTCTTAACTTCTTTAAAAAACCAGCACTGGAAATTACAATTGTTAGTTAATGCAAGGTGTGCAATACTTGACCTGTAATTTCCACATATGTAGTAAATTAAGGGGGATAGTAAGGAATGGTTTTCAACACGTTTTTCTGTGCCAGCTTCTATCAGGGCTGAGTAGCTTTTTGGCCTGTACAATTGTTTGAGATGTGAAGCTATTTCATACACATTGAATTGAATAGCAAATTATGTTTAATTTGTATGAATTATATCTGTGTTTCTTACCATATTCAAATGAATTGTTTTATAGGTTGTAATCTAGCCAACAAAGGAATTGCAGAAGATGAAGCTAAAAGGTATGTTTCCTCAATATTCCATTTGTTTGAATTCGATTTTATTAAAATCCTAGTGCTGCATGATTTAAGGAAAGTCATATTGCAATTATTGAGGTTAGAACTGTGACATAGGATTGCAATTTGATAAATGGTATAATGATTCACCATGGTTGATTATCTAGAAAAATGCACACAGAAATGTTTGTATATATATATTTTTTTAATTATCAAAAAACTGAAAATGTGCTTTTTGCAATACTTATAGTATCTCACATTAGAGTCTACACCCTACACAAATGTTTTATTAATTCTTGCCTTGTGACACTGAAAGTTCAACATGGCTATTCATGGAACTCTCTGAGGATCTCAAAAAAGGAATTACTGCTTTAACTAAAGATAAGGCCTCAGCTATTAGAAGCTACCAACACCCTGAAACTGAGCTGTAGCACAGTGGCCTAGACCATACAGCGGTTTAACTCAGAACAGACCTCGCTATGGTCCACCAAAGAAGTTGAGAGCACGTGGCTCAGCGTCATATCCAAAGGGCAGGGTATCCGCCACTGTCTTAATTTGGATTTAAATTAAAAATTACTAGTATGTGGCACAATGGGTTTTGACAGGCCCAACATTTGACACCCCCACAATTGATCCTTTCTGAGAGTGGGTGTGCAATGAGAGCAGGGTTTGTACGGTTTGTCCATCATGATTCATTAAAGACACGGTCTGTCCATATTTTCAGGTAGTGCAAAGTAGGTATCCATAGTATATGGATATACACTATGATGAAATTGCTTCATGGTGATGTCCCTTTAACTTCAGCACCATTGATGGTGTGTTTTGGCACCAGCTTGCTGTCTGGATCCAGAGAATCTGGATGGGAAGGGGGAGTGACAGATTAGGAGTGTCTTTATCTCAGACTGCATTTGACTACCGAACATTAGCAGTTCCAAAGCAGGAAGCTCGTCCACCTGCTGAGAATTTGTTAATTCTCTTGTGTAGGGCAGTACTCTGTTAACAAGTCAACAGTAACAGTTTTATCAGTTAGAATTCTTATGCAGGGCTTCCAATAAGTAGAGCAGTAGTGGATTCTTGACATTACAAATGCATGTGCCGGTTTCATCTCACCTTTAAATGTTACGTAGATGAAAGAATGCAGTCTTACAAATGTTGCATATAGATCTCTGTGAAGTCATTGGCGGTTGTACATATGATGGTGTCCCATCAATATTGACTGTGAGGTCGGGTAGATTCCTTCTGTCAGCTTTAGGTTCAAGTACCAGTATTTCTGTTTTTCAAATTTAACATGTTCAGCCACTTTTTAATGTCCAGTATACAATTCTCGATTTTATTTGAATGTGTTCTCCACGTCTGGGGGAGATGTACAGTTGTCATCTGCATAACAGCAGGGGGCAAAAAAAGAAATAAAAAATGCAGAGGAGACACAATGAGTGTTTTAGCAGGCAAGCAGAAAAGAGGAAGCTCTAGTAGGAGGATTATGGATGTGCTGAGAGAGGACATGCAGGTGGTTGGTGTGGACACCAGGAAGACAGTCGTCTGGACAGGCAAATGGAGACTGTTGATCTGCTGTGGCCACCCCTAATGGGAGTAGCCCAGAAAAAGAAGGTCCACTCCTTTGATTTATTTTAAGTATGTCAAGAACCAAAAACTGGCAGAGATGAAATGGCTTTTACGCTGTTCTTCTTGAAAAAAATTCAAATGAAATAGAATAGGCTTGGATCCCAGCGTATTGGAAAGCGCACATTTTAATAATCAGCTGTCACATAAAACCCCAAAAAGTATTAATGAAATAATATGCCAATCAATACACACATACAATCAATTTTTTTTAATGCCATCTGTAGTCTGAATGTGCATTAGTAGTCAGTTCCAATATGGTATCCTAATGCAATTATTTAACTGGGGACAGTTTGGCACAGCATTATAAACCCCAAAAAACATACGCAATCAGTATGTAAAGTTTGTCCATATGTGGTTTTATTTATGCAGTGGGAATGCCAAGAGGGACAGACTGGAGTCAGAACGAAGAGCATTGCAAGTAGTGGAGCACCTGCTGGATGACTGTGTGTCAGATGAGGTCCTGATTGACTGTGTAAGTACTAGTACTGGTGGAAATTGGAGCGGACTTCATTGGGCATATTGGTAAAGGAAATGGAGGTGATTGTAAGATATGGTATCAATTAGGAAAGCAGAAGGTCAGGTGCTGCTAGATCTTGCAGAAGGGATAGAAATGGCTGTTGTGAACAGATTTCACAACAGAATAGGGTGGTAGTAGCCTAGTGGGTAACACACTCACCTATGAACCAGGTGACCCAGGTTCGAATCCCACTTACTACCATTGTGTCCCTGAGAAAGGCACTTAACCCTGAGAGTCTCCAGGGGGGACTGTCCCTATAACTACTGATTGTAAGTTGCTCTGGATAAGGGCGTCTGGTAAATGTAAATACATTTAAAAAAAAAAGAGGAATGCAGGGTGACATATAAGAGTGGATCAGCATTACCACCAAAAATCTGAATCAAAAATGAATAGTTAAAATAAAAAATGTGTTTAACTTAAGATAATGAATGATTGTGATTAATAATTATGATTCCAATATTGATAAAAAATAATCTGATTATCATTTTGGTGTTGCCCAAAGACGAAATTAGGACTTCAGCATGCACCTTGATTCAGAATAGGTCACTGTGTAGCACTGTACTTAGTGCCAGTTGAAAATAGAGCCATTTGTGTCACTGTTACTAAAGAATAGCTGTGTTTTGTACAACTTTTAATACAATGATTAAGTTTAATATAGTAATTAATGTCTGTCTTTTTTTTAAGGCATGGTTAATTACTCCTGCCAACTATAAGGACACTGTAGAAGAGCGATCAATCACAAGGCATTGTGGATATCCTGTTTGTCCAAATAAAGTTGAAAATGTAAGCACAGTTTTTTTTTTTTTTTCATATTTCATAATTACGCTAAGTGACTGCTGTTTTTACTGTAATTTTTCTTATAGTTGATAAAGATTTTCCAAAACAGCATTTTTTTGTTTTCCATTACTGCACCAATTTTATGATCATTATTATTATGACATAACCTACATCGTGCTATAATTTATTTATTTTTTTTGCATGCAAATCATTTTAAAAAGCAATTTGTTGGATTCTTCTGCTTTTCATGTTCACACCAGGCAGAAAAAGTATTTGGAACAGTTCATGAATGTTCAGTTCAACCTACTTGGAACTGCTTCCAGCCAGGACCAGACCATTCATTTTCTGACACTGGGCACCCAACATTTCATGTTCCGTTTTTATGTACTTATAACAGTGTGCTTCTTTCAAAGGTACTGAAACAAAGATATAAAATCTCAACCAAGGCAAATAAAGTGTACGACATCACTGAGCGGAAGGTACTAAAACATATACTAAACATAGTATATATTCTATGTATATACATATACTAAAACATAGATATAGATGCTGATCAATGTCTATCTCGTTTAAAAAAAAAAAAATCCTGTATGTTTCAGTACTTTTGCTCAAATTTCTGCTTCAAAGCATCAAAATTTTTTGAAGTTCAAATATCAAAGACTCCCTTATGGTTGCGGAAAGAAGAGAGGTATTGTAATGCCATTTTTTTACTTTGTTGTTCATACATGAACTTAAATGATGTGAAATAATTTAAATGTATTAGAATAAATAGAATTAATAATGTTTTCTCTTTTTCTATTTCTTTTTAGGCCTCCAGATATTAAACTACTGAAGAAAGGGCATGGGTATGCCTTTTGGGGTTTCTTGAAGCATATAGGCACACTTGAGAATAAGAATGATCAATGCTTATTCTTATTTAAGTGTTAGGATTGCATAGAATCTATTTTTTGTTAATTGCCTTAATGCAGATCAGATTTCAGTGATTTAAAGTTATGTTTGACTACAGTGATCTTCTTGTCTTGGATGGTAATTCATGGACATAAATTAAGTCTAAAGATTAATTATTCCCCCTTCCACCTTTAGAGGCATTGCTGGTTTGGAGTTAAAGTTGACCGACCCACCAGTCAGACAGGCTGACATTGAGGAGCCACGCCCTTCAGATGCCCTTGAAAACCACAGCCAGTCTTCCACAGACAGTGACAGTGCTGATGATGATGAGCAAGAATTTGTTTCTAGTTTGGTGGCTAAGTCAACAGCTCGAGTGCATTGGGGGGAAACAACCCAGGACCTGAAATACATGGAGGACAAATCTGAGTTTGATGCTATGATGAGCTCCATGGTGAATACAGCAGGATGCAAGGCTCTGGAAGACACCAGTCAGCTGCTCAGTCAGTGCAAAGTAAATGTTCAAAGCTCAGAGTGTGCACAGGGCTCTGAACAAGCTGACTGTAGCCACCAAACTCCTGATGGTTGTCTGAATATCACCCAGGTCTGTATGAGCAGGAGGTGTGGAGTGGAACTCTGCAGAAAAATGAAAGGCCATGGAACATTGGCAAATAATGTCAGACAAGACCTGCTACACAACCTAAAAGTCACTTTTACAGAGTGGAAGACAGAGGAGACCATGATGTTTCTCTATGGTACTGATGAAACAATATCTACCTTATGCACTCTGCCACAGTATGAGGAAGATTTGAAGATCAATACAATACAAAAATACAAAGATCGAGCAACTGAGAGAAAGGAGATGGAGCTCAGACTCTACTGCAAGAGCAACAGAAGTGCTGAAGAGGAGAATCAAGAGGAACCTTCAAAGGTCAGTCACCTGTTATAGTTAGAGTACTTATTTGATTACGTTGCCAAATTGTGGTGTTTGCAAGATATTCACTGGATAAAATTTGATAAGATGGTTGATCAACTTCTATTTTTAGTATATTAGCAGTAGTCTAACAACCACTGCTACTTACAGCTAGTTTAGATCCTGTGTCTCTCCCATGAGTTACATATTTTTTATCCACAATACCCTAGGATGTTAAGGACCTCCCTCTACCACCAGTGGACCCAGTGGCTCAACATGTCCGGAAGCGCATAGTTGTGGACAAACTGAACAGATGGTTAGTATTTGTAGGGGTTCACAAATCCTCTGATTTGGTTTGTGTTATGATTTATGGAATCTCCTTTTGGTTCATTTATACAAGATCATTTATAAGAAAAACAGCATTTTTAGTAATACTATTTAAACAGATTGCCATGTGGTTGAATAATATTGTTTTAGCCTCTGGAACCTAGTGTCTTGCTAAATGTAGTCTGCAAGCAGAAGTCCAGAATTACTCTACTCTGGCATTGACCAGAGTGTTAGAAAATTAAACCAACGTAAGAAGTGTTCAAAGCTGTAACGTTTAAATTGTGGGGCAAATAAAACACATCAGGCTGTGCTGCATATGGCATGAAGTTAGATGGCTTATATATGAAGTTGTTTTAACAGTTTCATATGTATATAAAAATGTATAAAACATGCAAAAAATCAAACCACAGATGTTCATTATGTTACGTGTCATTAAATGGAATGATTCTGGGGGGAAAAGTAGTGAACATGTGATGAAAGAAAGGTGCCAAAAGTCATGGAAATTCACAAAACCAGCTGAAATGTACCAGTAACTAGAAGGTGATCCTTCATATTGGTTCAGTTTCAAATTATGGTTCATGAGAATATAGTCTGGTCATGAGACCAAAATTGAACTCTGTGGATGCCATAATACAATAATAATAACAATCCCACTTAAAATGGTTAAAATCCCACATATGATCAATACATTGTTACCCAGCATTGTAAAGGAGTCTTGCCCTGGTTAAACCTCAGATTTGTTCGGTGTGCTCCTGACTGTTAAAGTGTTGAAGTGAGCACCATGGTGAGATCTAAAGAGCTGTCTGATGCCCTCAGAAAGAAGATTGTGGCCACTATGAGACTGGTAAGGGATTTAAAAAGATCTCAAAAGAATTTCACATCAGCCATTCCACCATCTGAAAAATTGTTTACATTTGGAGGACGTTCAAAACAACTGCCACCATGCCCAGGTCTGGCCGTCCAAGCAAATTGACCCCTAGAGCAGACCGTAAGATGCTCAAAGAAGTCATCAAAAATCCTAAAATGTCATCACGGGCCCTACAGCAGGCTCTGGCTACTGTCAATGTGAAAGGTTTGGTTTGGGGATGCTTTGCTGCAACAGGACCTGGCCAG
This sequence comes from Denticeps clupeoides, assembly GCF_900700375.1. Taxonomy (NCBI): domain Eukaryota; kingdom Metazoa; phylum Chordata; class Actinopteri; order Clupeiformes; family Denticipitidae; genus Denticeps; species Denticeps clupeoides. The sequence goes on along the minus strand of NC_041725.1, from coordinate 165,076 downwards.
CTCATTATCATCATGAATTCTACTGTGTATCAGAGGGTGCTCTAAGAACATGTGAAACCATCTGCAAAAAAATTAAAGCGGAACTGGATACTGCAACATGACAATGACCCAAAGCATAGCAGCAAATCCACCAAGGACTGGCTAAAAACTAAGACGTGGAGAGTCCTGGAGTGGCCAAGTCAAAGCCCTGATCTTAATCCCATTGAGATGCTGTGGGGTGACTTGAAATTGGCCCTCAAACATATGACCGTTGAAAGAATTCTGTGTTGATGAGTGGGGCAAACTTTCTTCTGATCAATGTCAGAGCCTCGTAAAAGGCTACCAAAGGCATCTCACCGAAGTTATATCAGCCAAAGAGGGCAACACTAGTTATTAGGGGGTAGGGTGTCCTCATTTTTTCCTCCATTAAAATATACATTTTTGTTCACATTTTGTTGATGTGTAAAAAAAAAAAAATTTGTTTAATTGTAATTAAGTCAATTTCTTTTCCAGACATACATAAAAACATGATTGGACATTGATATGTGAACATTTCCTAAAAAGAGCTTATTATTTAATGGGGTGTCCTAATTTTGTCACATGACTATATATTACTGGCAACCTCTAGAAGTGTAGAATGTGAACACGTTTTGGGATTTGAACGGCAACCTTTTGATTACGGGCCCGCTGCCCCAAATCATTACATTTTCAGTCAGGCAAGCAAGAACCATTTATCGTATCACATATTGCAATATTGATTCCTGTGATCACAATATGATTTTTTGCTGAAGTACAGGTAATATGAACCATTTGGAAAAAAAAAAGAATCTGAAAGGAAACTTAATCTATCAAAAAACATATGACTTAAGATAAAATTCTATTGTATTTTAAGAGTATCTGGCCCTCACAGTGTCTTCTGAGGAAAACTCTGGCCCTTGGAGAAATGTAGTTGATGACCCTGATGAGGGGTCTGAAATGTCCTTAATTTGGCTTCCTTAAACCTGCAGAAACCCAGAGTGAATAAAAAAACAGCCATACTCCGTTGCTTTCAGAGAAAGAAAATAAAGCTGCTAGAATCATATAGAAAAATTATGGAAAGAACTAAAGCTTGTAGAAGGAGCCCATAGAACCCACGGAACAATCAGGATTTGAAGACTGTATGTCAACAACAACATTTATTTCTTATTTAGCCGAGAATCACATACAGTATGTCTCAATGGGCTTTGACAGGCCCTACAGTTGACACCCCCCACACTTGACCCTTCTGCACACAAGGAAAAACTCCCCACAAAAAAACTCTAGGAGAGAGAAAAAAAAGAAAGGAAGAAACGTTGGGAAGGAGTGATACAGAGAGGGACCCCCTTCCAGGGTAGAGTGAGCCTGCAATTGGTGTCAGTGCAGGGTTGGGGATGATTTGTCCAATAGGAGAAAAAGGCCTACAGTTGTAGTGGTGGAGAAGTCCAAATTGTAGTCCTGTGTCATGGTCTACATTATGTGTCCATTATGATGCTACTGATACTGAAATATGTGGTTATTGTGCAACAAAAATATATGGAATATGTGTGGAAACAAACCTGAGCAAGACTTTTGTGTAGTTTCTTCATACATGAGGCACGTTCAAGCAGTAATCACAAGAAAGGGTTTTGTTTCAAGCATTGACTTTTCCCCTGTCTCATTCCATTTTTACCAGACATTGAGGCTGAAAATGCTAGACCCAGAATACTCATTTTAAAAATAGAGGTGGTAGACATTTAAAGAAAAGTTATGATGTTGACTGAATTTTAAAAAGTGTAGACCACATTGTTGGAAAATGTTGGTAAATGTTGGTGGGTAAGACTAGTAATATTATCCACAAATTAAGCTTTTATTGAAATGTCAAAAGATTCAGACATGGTACATTGTTTAGTCCACATTATCTCTGAGCAAAGATTTGACTTTTTTTTTTTTTTTTCTTTGGGGAAAACAAAGCCTAAAGAACATTGTGGGACCTTTGAGAATTTCCATGAGTGAGATCACCAAAGATCTTTACTGCTTGGTTAGAACTTTCAGGTGAGTAACATCATTTCATAAATCTGCACACAAAAATTCCTCATATATTCATAACAATTGTGCCCAAAACAAAAACTCCTTTTACTAGGGTATCCGCAGATCCTTAAGTCTTAAATAGTTTAAGCCTTAAATATAATTTAAAATGACAAGTAATGCTTAAATCCATAGTTAAAGGTCATAAATAAAAATACTGCACACCCAATACATTTATTTACTGGCAACCTATAAATAATTTGGCAAATTTCTATATGGTTTTGTGTACTTTAATCTGACCTTGCCAATGATTTACATCTTGTGGTCTTTTGGTGTTGGTGTTGAGCCAAATTACCCAGCTCAATTAGCCATTTTATAAATATAAAATAAGCAGCCAGTAAAACATCTTTTTATGACAAGAATTGTGTTTCAGTCGTATTAAGACATCGGAGACCTGGACCTTTTTTTTTTTTTTTTTTCTTTAATCTTTTACAGGTTCTCAAGCACAAACATAGTTCACAAAAGCAATGAATGGACCCTTATTGCAGTGGTACTTCTCATATTGTAAGTCTTTGTTTCTTTTGCTTGCTTGTATGAGGGACTTCAGTTATGTTGAGTTATGTGTTATGTGTTGAGTAATTGTTTTAGATTGTGAATTGTTTATATTAAAACCTGAGCATTAGATAGCTGGATACTTTCTTTATCCCAGAGGGGAATCCGTACTTTCCAGCAGTTTAAAATTAAAAGTAGACTAAGTGCTTGAAAGTAGTTCACTGCCACTTGGGCATTAACTCTGATTCATATCTTGCCCCCTAAACCTAATAACTAGTTGGGTCGCCCTTACTAGCAACAACTGTAATCAAGCTTTTGCGAAAACATTCTGCCAACCAGAGGTGGACTTGAGGTCACGAGCAACATTCTCCTTCAGGACTTTTTTTTTTTTTTTTTGTAGACAGCAGAATTCATGGTTCCATTTATCACAGCAATTCTTCCAGGTCCTGAAGCAGCAAAACAGCCCCAGACCATCACACTACCACCACCATATTTTACTGTTGCTATGATGTTCTTTTTCTGAACTGGAGTGTTACTTCTATGCCAAAATGTAATGGGACACACACCTTCCAAAACGTTCAGCTTTTATCTCGTCAGTCCAGAGTATTTTTCCAATTTTCCAAAAGATTCTTAATGTTTTTTTGCTCAGCAATTGTTTTCATCTTGACACACTGCCATGCAGGCCAGTTTTTACCCAGTCATTTTCTTCTGATGGAGTTATGAACACTGAGCTGAGGCCTGAAGTTCTTTGGATGTTGTTGTCGGGTCTTTTGTGATTAAGTCGTCTCTGGGCTCTTGGGGTAATTTTGGTCAGCCGGCCACTTCTGGGAAGGTTCACCACTGTTCCATATTTTGGTTATTTGTGTATAATGGCTTTGTGTATAATGGCTGTAGAAATAGCTTTATAACCTTTGCCAGACTGACAGATCTCAATTACTTTCTCATTTGTTCCTGAATTTCTCTGGATCTCTGCATGATGTTGAGCTTTTGAGGATCTTTTGGTCTACATGATTTTGTCAGGCAGGTCTTATTTAAGTGATTTTTTGATTTGAGAAGAGGTGTGGCATTAATCAGGCCTGGGTGGGGCTCAGGTGTGATGAACCACTATTTAGCTATGTCTATGAGAAGGGGCAATCACTTTATCACACAGTGCCATGTAAAATCCTTAATAAAAAAATAGTACTTAATGGTGTTGTCTTTGACATGTAACATTTATTGTGCTGTAACATTTAAATGTGATTAAGATGGAAAAAGTAAGAAAGAAGAGAGGGGTAAATACTTTTTCGCACCACTGTATTTTATAATGTATTCATGTATACAACTTACATTGAATGAAATGGAATTTGGACCAGTCCAGTTCTAACATTAAGCAGGTGATCAAGGACTCTGGTTTACACTCAAGGCTTCTTCAGCTTTAATTATGGTGAAACAAAGCTGACTAGCTGCTATGTAGTCTAATCAACAACCTGCTTATGGACTTCTAAAGCCAATCACAATATAGGCCAAATTTTAATGGTGTATATTTGAGTTGATTAAATCTATAAAAGTCGGTTACTAAAAGATTATTTAAAAAAAACTTGAGTTGAGCGCGGAGCACATTGAACACACTCGGCCTCTCTCGCGCACTGATGCCTGCAGAGTTTGGTGCCTCATAGACAGGGCGGACTAGCAGGTCTACATGACATGACCTGCTAGATTTCTTATTGGCTATTCGGTGGTGCAGCTTTGTTGGGTCACAGCTTTGTTGGGGCTGCTGCATCCATGATATGTAACACTGGCATACACTTCCCCTGTTTTCTCCCAGACTGGCAGAACTGGCATTAACATAGAAATTAGTTTTACTCTTGATTACTTTTCCTCACGATCCTGTATAGTCTCATTAAACATAAACTGAATTGGGAGAAGTGAAAATGTAAGTATAGAGCATTACATGTTTAGGTGTAATAAATACCATTTCAATTCAGAACCAAGTAAATACATTTAGATTCACATTAATTTCCTAGTGGCACAGATATCAATCAATTCTCCAATTCTTTTTTGATGTCCATTGTCAGATTTGGTTCTTTTCTGTACTTAAAGACTGGCAGCCTTTGAATCAAAATGCAAATTTGGGTGAGTAATAAATGTTTTCCTGCAAGACTGAAATGGAGGAAGTATAAAAGAAACCTACTGACCAGAGAACTGTTTAGTCTGGGTATTGTGGAGTAAAGAACTGCTTGGGTGACCATGCTGAAAAAATCTTGTTTTGTCAGACTTGGGGAGGTCTTGCCATTCTTGAAGGAAAGTCTCAACAGCCCATCTGCAGTTGAATATATCTCATCGCTGATCAAGATGATGCACCTAAGTTCCCAGAACTTCTACAGCCTCATTTTGATCTTCAAGCCACTGAGGTCAATATGTTAATGGTAATTAGGTTGATATATCTTTGACTTGCCTGTCAAATATTCTACCACATGCTCTCAGTTATCAGAAGTGAGTTCTTTTTGTGATAAGTCAAGCTGAACACAAAAACACATTTTGGCATAATTTGTGATCTGTATAATCTGTATATAAAATGTAATGTACCTCATGAATGAATAAAAAATAATTATTCACTGGTGTAAACAGGTTGATCTCTCTTGCTCATGTCTATTTCTTCTCTAACACTTAGAAGGATTCTAATCCTACTCTGATACTTGTCTAATTTTTGGTCATTTCTAAACTGGACTACTTTAATTAATTCCTGGCTGATCTTCTTAGCACCACTCGACCTCTCCAGCTAATCCACACCTTCCCATTGCTGAGCTCCCTCCACTGGCTTCCTGTAGCTGCCTGCATCAGTTTCAAAATACAGAAAGCCAACGAAGGGTCAGACCCTCCTACCTCAATCACTCATCACCTTGATCTCTCCGATCCTTCAGCACTTCTCCACTGAAGTCACGATTCCTTGGAGCATTTGTGCCTTTGAGCAATAGGAAGTGGCTGGTGGAGACAGTGTGAACACCCTGAAACACAATGGCCGACCTCTTACATGTGGGCCCACCATTGTGCCATTAATTCTATTCATCTATTTAAATTTTTTAAATTCATTTCAGGCACTGCCCTACCAAAAAATGTGCTTTTATTGCAGTATGTATTCACCTGCTTCAATAAACTTACAAACCCTTCTGGTCTGGGGTCAAGGGGGAACAAGGGTGGAATGGCAGTGCTGATTGTAGTGGGAGGAAACCAGTAGACCCAATTTGGTGCAAAAAACGGCTATTTACTCACAGTTCTAGACAACGTCTAGATAGAGTGGGGCAAAAAAGTATTAAAAAAGATGAGAGAGAGCTGTAATTCTCATCATAGGTACACTTCAACTGTGAGACAGAATCTAGGAAATCAAATTGTATGTGTGAGGCAGGAACATCCACGTCCTGTCTACAATGGGTGCTTCCACCAATAAAAAAAAAGTCACTCACCAGGTGCCTGCATCAGTTTCAAAATACAGAAAGCCAACGAAGGGTCAGACCCTCCTACCTCAATCACTCATCACCTTGATCTCTCCGATCCTTCAGCACTTCTCCACTGAAGTCACGATTCCTTGGAGCATTTGTGCCTTTGAGCAATAGGAAGTGGCTGGTGGAGACAGTGTGAACACCCTGAAACACAATGGCCGACCTCTTACATGTGGGCCCACCATTGTGCCATTAATTCTATTCATCTATTTAAATTTTTTAAATTCATTTCAGGCACTGCCCTACCAAAAAATGTGCTTTTATTGCAGTATGTATTCACCTGCTTCAATAAACTTACAAACCCTTCTGGTCTGGGGTCAAGGGGGAACAAGGGTGGAATGGCAGTGCTGATTGTAGTGGGAGGAAACCAGTAGACCCAATTTGGTGCAAAAAACGGCTATTTACTCACAGTGTGTATAGTAGTGAAATGGCGAGGATCATGGATGACGCTAAAACAAAGAAATAAATGTACCGCCCAAACAGAACCATACACTATACTGAAGAAAAAAAAAAACGTACGAATGCCACAAAGCAGTGCACCAAGGATGTCTGCAAGATAGCTGGTCGCCACCATCCTCTTAAATGTAAAAACTCCATCCTTCTCCACTGCAGCCTAACTCAAAGTCTGGGAGAGGAGCCTAAAAGACAACAAGAATATGACAAATCTTCCCCAAAATGATCCAGGTATATGTGGTCTCATGCTCCCTGAAGTATTCTTTTACAGTTAGAGCCATAGGAGTCTTGGCATAGTCATCTTGAAATGCATCTGTGCCATCAGAAAAGAACAAAAAAAATAAAGTATAGATGGGAAAAGCCTTGACCAGTTGAACCCCCCACTCAGAACGTAGGGACGTTTTCAAGATGGAAGCGCACACAATCGCAGGGGCTCAGGCTCTCCTCCACACTACAAATGACAATCATTACTGTGCATGTAAATAAGGCAATATTTATTTTACACGTACAACCCCAAATCAGAAAAAGGCTGGAAAATGTGAATTAAAAAAGGGAACTTTCTTTGCAGACAGTATGAACACAAAATAATTCATGTTTTTTCTTGTCAACATCATTTGATTTGTAAATAAATATCCACTCTTGCCATTCAGGCCTGCAACACATTCCAAAAAAGTTGGGACAATACAGCATTTACCACAGTGTTGCAGATGTTAGTTTGTCCCATTCGTCCTGCAAACAACGTTTTACGTGCACAACAGTACGGGGTCTTTGTTGATGCATTTTTCGTTTCAAAATCCGCCAAAAATTCCCTATAGGAGAATCAGGGCTGCAGGCAGGCCAGTCGAGCATCCGCACCCTCTTCTTACGCAGCTACGCCTTTATTATGCACGCAGTATGTGGTTTGGCATTGTCTTGCTGAAATGTACCTGGAAAAGACGTCTTGAAGGCAGCATGTGTTCCTCCAAAACTGAGATATACTTCTCAGCATTGATGGTGCCATCGCAGAAGTGCAGGTTACCGAAGGCACTGACACATACCATGACAGACCCTGGCATTTGGACTTGTATCTGGTAACAGTCTGAATGGTCGTTTTCACACGGCGTCCATTTCTTCCAAAAAGTAAGTGAAAAAACGATTCATCTGAACACAATACATGTTTCCAGACATGGAACCATCCCAGATGCCTCCAAGCCCAGAGAAGTGGACGGTGCTGCTGGACACTATTTATGTAGGGCTTCTTTCTGGCACAGTACAGTTTTAGCTGCGTTTCCTTAAGTAACTACATACAGTAGTGCTTCCTGAAGTTGTCCTGAGCCCACGCAGTTATATCACTTATGGATAAATGACTGTTTTTAACGCAGTGCCGTCTGAGGGCTCGGAGATCACGGCCGTTCAGTTTAGGCTTGGCACCCTTGGCATTTACGTATGGTAATTTCTCCAGATACCCTGATTTATTTCACTACGTTATGCACTGTAGAGGGACGAATGGCCAAATATCTGCCTGTCTTTCTTTGAGAAACATTTTTCTTCAGCATTTCAAAGATTTTTGCCCGCACTTGGTGGCAAACTAGTGATCCTCTGCCCTAAGGGAGTAGGCCTTTCGTACCAAATCATGACGGCAATCAGATGTTAACATCAAATCACATCATTATTTAGTTGTTATACCGCATTACTACCCCTGAATTGCCCCCATCCCAACTTTTTTTGGAATGTGTTGCAAGCCTGAATGTCAAGAATGGATATTTATTTACAAATCAGATGTTTACAAAAAAAACATAACATTTGTCCTACATGATAACGTGAAGTGATTGTCATTTGTGATACACAGCACATGGTGCACACAGTGAAATTTGTCCTCTGCATTTAACCATCACCCTGAGCTAGCAGTGGGCACCATGACAGGTGCCCGGGGAGCAGAGTGTGGGGACGGTGTTTTGCTCAGGGGTACCTTGGAGGATCGGGATTCGAACTGGCAACCTTCTGATTACATTAACCGCTAGGCCCCCACTGCCCCATGTCTGCACTAGAGGAAATGCTTTCAATCTTATTGTACATGTGTATATCTCATTCATTCATTCATTCCACCACAGTCCAATCTTTGTGTTTCCTGAATATCACACCTATCCTCACTGCGCTGGTTAAACACCGTTCATCCAGACCCCTGATGACCTTGATCGCAGTCACATTGGAACTGTAGCCCAGCGGCTGCGATGTAGACGTCATCATAGCCCCGAGACAGCGCTGGGTAGAGTGGTTTATTACATCTCGCTGCTTGTGACTGATAAATTGTGTTAGCTGGTTCTTACTAAACTTTGGCATTAAGTTGCTCACTTGCTCACTTTTTGGATACAAATGATTTAGTTTCATTATGAGAACTGTAGAAATATGGTCTCATACTCTATAAGCAGTTTAAAGCATTGAACATGTTTTATTGTAAAGGTGTGAACTGATTTATGTATTTCAGCTTTACAAAAACGAATCATTTGGGAAGACAATAAACATCAGAAGGAAGAAGCTTGTCTCTCATTAGAAGAAAGTGTTAAGCTGTCTGCCAAACTCAACACAACGCTCAGGGAAGGCAGAATGTTGGGACTGAACTGTTTCATAAAATAATGCTGTTTTGAGTCAATCTCAATCAAAAGTAAAAAAGAAAATCATTTCAAATTGCACTCAGCAAAAAAAAAAAAAGGTCATTTTTGACAGAAAACCCAATAACAACAATTAATATTTTTCTTTATAATTGGCACAAATAGTATTGTCTATGACACCTGTGAGTACATCGTATGTTTTAAAAAGAATGTATTTTATTAAATTCCCAAGATGCAGACCAGATGTTAAATGATGAGAAGGATCCTTCTCTTGCCCTTGCCATCCAAGCATCTCTTGAAGACTCTGAAATACACTTTGGACCTATTTATGGTGAAAACGGTGATGATCAAGACTTGACCCTTCCCTGGAATCCACATGACTTCAACAGTCCTGACATTTATAGCCAAACATATCCAAAACAAACTGTATTCATTGTATTGTGATACACTGAATATACAGAATAATCATAATATTTGCATGATACATAACTTAATTGATATATGATATTTCATAATCATAACTAATTCAAGTGTATGCTTAAATCTTGTAGCATTCAACACAGAATAACGGACATTTACCAAGCAATCTTCCAAGAAGAAAAAGATCTTCTCTTTGTGCAGTTAAGATGAGCAAACATAGTCAATGATAATCTGAGAAAGCTGTGGACAGTGAAGGTGTGTCAAGAGAAGCAGTGCGAGGGAGAAGATGACAGAGTGCCCGGACCACGTCCAGATTATTCTGAGAAGGAATGGCCAGGTGGTCAGGAGAGTGTGGTTGAATGTGCTGAGAGTGTGTGCTGTGCTGCTGTGTATCACATGTGACAAATCACTTCACTTTCGAATGGATCACAACATCATACCAGTCCGACTTCCACCTGCTTTTATTCTTGCCTGTTGCAGAGGAGTTCGTTCAGTGGACGAGCGAGCATCGATTGCAGAGGTGACAGCAGGTGACAGCAGGTGACAGCAGGTAACAGCAGGTGGCAGCAGGTGACAGCAGGTGACAGCAGGTGGCAGCAGGTGACAGCAGGTAACAGCAGGTGGCAGCAGGTAACAGCAGGTAACAGCAGGTAACAGCAGGTAACAGCAGGTGGCAGCAGGTAACAGCAGGTAACAGCAGGTAACAGCAGGTAACAGCAGGTGGCAGCAGGTGACAGCAGGTAACAGCAGGTGGCAGCAGGTAACAGCAGGTAACAGCAGGTGGCAGCAGGTAACAGCAGGTGGCAGCAGGTGGCAGCAGGTAACAGCAGGTAACAGCAGGTGGCAGCAGGTAACAGCAGGTAACAGCAGGTAACAGCAGGTGGCAGCAGGTAACAGCAGGTAACAGCAGGTGGCAGCAGGTGGCAGCAGGTAACAGCAGGTGACAGCAGGTAACAGCAGGTGGCAGCAGGTGACAGCAGGTAACAGCAGGTGGCAGCAGGTGACAGCAGGTAACAGCAGGTAACAGCAGGTAACAGCAGGTAACAGCAGGTGACAGCAGGTGGCAGCAGGTAACAGCAGGTAACAGCAGGTGGCAGCAGGTGACAGCAGGTAACAGCAGGTAACAGCAGGTAACAGCAGGTGACAGCAGGTAACAGCAGGTGGCAGCAGGTAACAGCAGGTGGCAGCAGGTGGCAGCAGGTAACAGCAGGTGGCAGCAGGTAACAGCAGGTAACAGCAGGTGGCAGCAGGTAACAGCAGGTAACAGCAGGTAACAGCAGGTGGCAGCAGGTAACAGCAGGTAACAGCAGGTAACAGCAGGTGGCAGCAGGTAACAGCAGGTAACAGCAGGTAACAGCAGGTAACAGCAGGTGGCAGCAGGTGACAGCAGGTGACAGCAGGTGACAGCAGGTAACAGCAGGTGGCAGCAGGTGACAGCAGGTAACAGCAGGTGGCAGCAGGTAACAGCAGGTAACAGCAGGTGGCAGCAGGTAACAGCAGGTAACAGCAGGTAACAGCAGGTGGCAGCAGGTAACAGCAGGTAACAGCAGGTAACAGCAGGTGGCAGCAGGTAACAGCAGGTAACAGCAGGTAACAGCAGGTAACAGCAGGTGGCAGCAGGTAACAGCAGGTGGCAGCAGGTGTGAAACTCAGCGATCTGATTGGCTGACGGACGGCCTGGACGCGGAAGCTGCAGATCTGCAGCTTGACGCTGGAGGAAATGGCCATCGCTCATGTGGCTACAGAGTTCGTGTTCTCGGACTTCGTCCTGAAGGATCCGCCGGACGCGGCGCGTTACAGGACGGTCCGTCTGGAGCTGTCGCTGGACAAACTGACGTCGTGCGTCGCGGTCGCGCTGCCGCTCGTCCTGATCAGCCTGGCGTTCGCGCAGGAGGTGTCTGTCGGTCAGTATCCGTCTTCCTGCTGCTCCACTTCTTCTAATGAGCATTAATGACCTGATACATCACAATCATATGTGATGGATCCGCACTTATCTATCAACCCAGGCCACTGGACTACTGTAACTCCCTTCTAGCAGGTCTACTACTATGTTCCATCCGACCTCTACAACTCATACAAAATGCTCTTCAACCTTCCCAAGTTCTCCACACCGCCCCTCTGCTACGTTCCCTCCACTGGCTCCCAGTAGCTGCACCATCAGGTTCAAAATACTGATGCTGGCCTACAAAGCCAAACATGGAGTAGCACCATCCTACCTCACAGCCCTTATTACACCTCGCACTGCACCTCGTATACTCAGCCTCCAGTACTGCTCGCCTGGTCCCTCCATCTCTGAAGGTAAAAGGAAGACGCTCATCTAGACTCTTCTCCGTCTTGGCCCCTCGGTGGTGGAATGAACTTCCAGCTCAGTCACTGAGCACCTTCACACGGCAGCTCAAGACCTTCCTCTTTAGAGAATATTTAGAGAACTTGTAACCTTCTTCTTGTCTGACTTCTGTATAGAAACTAGAACAGAGTGAATAAAAAGATTGTATTCATAGTTGGGGGTCCTAGTGAACCAGAATTGATCTCTTCATCCATGGTAAGTCGCGCTGAATAAGGGTGTCTGCCAAATGCCTTAAATGTAAACGAACCCCCCAGAAGGGTGGAAAATGCCTTTCAAATGATATATGGTAAGGAATCATATTTTGGATAGAATAGAATAAAAAATGTTCATTCTGATTTTACTACTTCCCACCAGATGCTCTGTTCTTTACTGAAGAAAACCATTTCAAATCCTTCTTTTAACTCCAATTTAAGAATCTTTCATGATCAGAACATTAAGATCACATTCTTAATACTGAGCAGATCCTTGTTTGCTGCCAAAACTGCCCAAATTGTGAGGTTATATCTTGATGGATCATGCATAGCCCACATAAGATCAATAGGATTAAGATCTGGAAAATGTGGATACCAGCTCTACACCTTAAACAACCCGGCTTGAGCCATCGAATGAGGCATGATCTGCCATCAGGGAACGCCATTTCCAATGAGGAGTGGATTCCAGGAACATCCACATGAATGGCAAAAAGCATCACACAAGTTCTACCCATAGTGCCTCCTGGGGCCATGACGTCCCCTGATAGGGGACACATGCTGATTCTTCCTCTGTGTTGGTTGCTCATGTGCAGATAGCAGGACGAATGTGTTCTGCAGCCAGATACACACCAAACCAGCAGTAATATTTTCAGCTATTCTGAACCCTAAACTTTGCTGGTCTGGTCCCGAGAACCTGTGATGTCAGTAGGTGGAGTCTGAATTGTCAATAAGCACAAATTGAATTGTCAATAAGCACAAAAAAAATAGAAGAACAAAAAGAAGAGGCTGTGGAAAGATTTCTAGTACAATGTGATTGATTTCTGTTTAGAGGGCGTGACCTGAGCTCCTGTCTAATGTTAATGCAGACCGCTTCTTGGTTGGTGTAACGTGGCCTGTTAGATCCTTACTAGACTCTAGCCACATGGATCAGGGATCTGTGGCCATTTCTGACCTTGTGGTGGAACACTTTTTGAAGGTCTTTCTTGGTTTTCGTCTGTATACAGAATGTGCCTGTAAATCTCTGTATCTGTTTAGGAACCCAGATCAGTTGTTTCTCTCCCTCAAATTTCTCATGGAGGCAAGCAATGTATGTGGATTCTTTCTGTTGGGCTGCGGTGCAGACACAGCACCTTACAAGTGGAGATGTGGCAGGCCTTCCCCTGTGGTTGCATAAGGTGCCCACTAACTCACTCACATTCAGATATGAGGTCTCTCTCAGTTCTGGTTTGATCCGTATCGTCTTCTCTAGTTTTTCCCGTATGTGCTGTTGCTGGTGGCGGTGTGTGTTTACTCTCCTGCCCTGTTGTGGCGTTTGTTGGCGGCACCAGCACTCTTCTCTGACCTCACCTTCATCCTGCAAGAACTTGACAGATGTTACAACCGTGCCATCAACCTTGCTTCCAAAGTTGTGACGTCAGACACATATGGGTAAGACACATGCACTAGCCTCACCTACATATATTAAATACAACCCCACATATATCAAATTCAATCACAAAGAACTTGGCATTTGAATCTGCAAAAAGGAAAACAAATTGTGGCAAAATGTAAAGAAATAGAAAATCTCATATCATCATCAAAAGATGAAGAGATTGTGGTCAATCTGTGAAAACCAAATTGCTTTCAATTAGGAGAAGTTCTCAACTGGCCTCTCTGTTCAACATCATTTATTTCTTACTTAGCCGAGAATCACATACAGTATGTCTCAATGGGCTTTGACAGGCCCTACAGTTGACACCCCCCACACTTGACCCTTCTGCACACAAGGAAAAACTCCACACAAAAAAAAACTCTAGGAGAGAGAAAAAAAAGAGAGGAAGAAACCTTGGGAAGGAGTGATACAGAGAGGGACCCCCTTCCAGGGTAGAGTGAGCCTGCAAATGGTGTCAGTGCAGGGTTGGATATGATATAATGAGTCCTACAGTTGTAGGGTTGGAGAAGTCCAGGATGTAGTCAGTGTCATGGTCTAGATTACGTGTCCATGATGATGCTACTGGTCCACTTGAAGATCCCTGAAGCTGTAGTTGTAACGGTGGTGTTAGTGATTGTTATTGTGATACAGTGCAGCACAACAAATTGTGTCCTCTGCTTTTAACTCATCACCCTGAGTGAGCAGTGGGCACCATGACAGGCACCCGGGGACCAGTGTGTGGGGACGGTACTTTGCTCAGTGGCACCTCAGTGGCTCGGGATTGAAACCGGCAACCTTCTGATTATGGGGCCGCTTAATTAATCGCTAGGCCACCACTGCCCCTTTGTGTAGTAGTATTTGTACAGTACAGGCCAAAAATTGGACGCACCTTCTCATTCATCGTGTTTCCTTTATCTTCATGACCATTTACGTTGGTAGATTCTCACTGAAGGCATCAAAACTATGAATGAACACATGTGGAGTTCTGTACTTAACAAAAAAGGTGAAATAAGTGAAAACATGTTTTATATTCTAGTTTCTTTGCTCTGATTACTGCTTTGCACACTCTTGGCATTCTCTCGATGCGTGTACATAGTACATAAATACATAACTCCACATGTGTTCATTCATAGTCTACTTCATAGCTTGGTTTGTTCTCTGACCATCTATATAGAAATGTGTGTGAATTTGCCGCCGGTGGACTCCAGTCAGGTTGTAGACGTGGTGATCAATGGAAACAGGAGGAAGCTGAGCTCACTTGCAAAGTGTCAGCAAAGGCTGTGAATAGACCAAAGACCAAACTCTTTTCACTGTCATTTTGAGGAGTTGTATGTAGAATTTTGAATGGATTTATTTTTTAAATTAATTTAATTATGTATAACAAAGGTCTGTAAAATACATTTAAAAGTATCTAATAAATGTTTGAATAACTGCAGAATGTGAAATGCTATGAATACTTGCTGGATGTAGTGTATATGTTAAAGGTGCTCAATGAATAAAATGAATCAGTGGAATCAATTTTCAGTAAATTGGTCACTTTTTTTTCTAATGTGTAAAAGTTTTGTGTTGGATGCATTTTTTTACATGTTCTTTGTCTTTTTTTATTTGCAGTTCAGTACCAGACCTGAGTGACAGATTTAAGTACCCATTGGTGGAGCAGTATCTGATGACGAAGCGCTTGTCCTGCTCCATGCTGGTTTTTTACCTGATCTGCCGCAGCCTCACCTTGCTTTTCCTCATCCTGGCCTGCCTGTACCTGGGATATTATATTCGACTCGCATCACTAGCTGACGAGTTTGCCTGCAGCATCAACACAGGAATCTTACAAAATGACACAAGTTTTCCACCCAGTTTCCAGTGTAAACTTGTAGCAGTGGGCGTGTTCCAGCTGCTCAGCTACATTAATCTGGGTGTCTATGTGGCGCTGGTGCCTGCATGTGTGTATGCAGCTCTGGTCCCAATGCGGCAGAGCCAGGACTTCCTGCGGCCATACCAGCTCCTGCCCACCCTGGGCGTCCTGGACTTCAGCCGCAGGGCCTGGGACGACCTGGGACTCTACCTGCTGTTCTTGCAGGAGAACCTCACTGAACTGAAGTCCTATAAATGTCTTAAGGTAAATACCTTGATCAGTTTTCTGTCCTTGGAAGCATGGAAGTATTAGTCTTTAGATCAATGTCTCTTGGGATTTATGTTTAAAATGGAAAGATTGCCAATAACTGCAACACCAGTCACTTATTAATGATGGTGATAAAATTCAACTATTTCAGAACGAAATCTCTGGGAGCTACATGTTCACCTCTTATCAAGTTGACATTCTGCCCCAGTTTTACACACATACAGGGGTGTGAGAAAGTATTTACTTCTTTTCCATGTTGGTCACATTTAAATGTTTCAGATATTAGTCAAAGACAACACAGGACGTTGATTTGGCATTGGTGGACTAGCTGTTAAGGAAGTGGCCCCGTAATCAGAAGGTTGCCGATCCACCAAGGTGCCACTGAGCAAAGCACCGTCCCCACACACTGCTCCCCGGGCGCCTGTCATGGCTGCCCACTGCTCACTATGGGTGATGGGTTAAATGCAGAGGACACATTTTGATGTGTACACATGTGCTGTGTTGCTGTGTAAACACCAAATGTGGTTAAGTGAAGTATTAAGTGTGGAGGAGTAGCCTAGTGGGTAACACACTCGCCTATGAACCAGAAGACCCAGGTTCAAATCCCACTTACTACCATTGTGTCCCTGAGCAAGACACTTAACCCTAAATTGCTCCTGGGGGGGACTGTCCCTGTAACTACTGATTGTATGTCGCTCTGGATAAGGGCGTCTGATAAATGCCATAAATGTAAATGTAAATTTGGGCCCACTCATCCTTGCAGAATTGTTGTAGTTCGGCCACATTGGAGGGTTTTCGAGCATGAACCACCTTTATAAGGTCAGGCCACAGCATGTCAATAGGATTCAGGTCAGGACGTTGACTAGGCCACTACAAAGTATTCATTCTGTTTTTCTTCAGCCAATCAGAGGTGGACTTGCTGGTGTGTTTTTGATCATTGTCCTGCTGCAGAATCTAAGTTCGTTTCAGCTTGTGGTCACGATGGCTGGACATTCTCCTTCATTTTTTGTAGACAGCAGAATTCATGGTTCCATTTATCACAGCAAGTCTTCCAGGTCCTGAAGCAGCAAAACAGCCCCAGACCATCACACTACCACCACCATATTTTACTGTTGATGTTCTTTTACTCCAAAATGTTCCAATGAACAGAGTATTTTTCCAACAGTCTTTAAAAAAAAAGTAATTGATTGTCATTGTGAAACACTGCATGTGTGACACAACGAAATGTGTCCTCTGTATTTAACCATTTACATTTACATTTACATTTACGGCATTTGGCAGACGCCCTTATCCAGAGCGACTTACAACGTGCTTTCAAGTTACCATCGATGAAGAGATCAATTCCGGTTCACTAGGACCCCAACTATGAATACATCTATTTAATTCACTCTGTTGTAGATTCTGTACACAAAGTTTGACAAGAAAATTACAATTTAATCTAAATATTCTTTAAAGAGGAAGGTCTTGAGCTGTCGTTTGAAGGTGCTCAGTGACTGAGCTGTTCTGACCTCGAGGGGAAGTTCATTCCACCACTGAGGGGCCAAGATGGAGAAGAGTCTAGATGAATGTTTTCCTTTTACCTTCAGAGATGGAGGGCTGTGGGCAGCCATGACTGGCACTCTGGGAGCAGTGTGTGGGGATGGTGCTTTAATCAAGGGGACCTCAGTGGCACCTTGCTGGTTCGGGATTCGAACACACAACCTTCTGATTATGGGTCAGCTTACTTACCTGCTACATCACGATTGCCCCAACCACTGTCTTGAAGATTTTTTTCTGATGAAATAGAGACAACCCAGTCATTTTCTTCTGATGGAGTTATGAACACTGAGCTGAGGCCTGAAGTTCTTTGGATGTTGTTGTCGGGTCTTTTGTGATTAAGTCGTCTCTGGGCTCTTGGGGTAATTTTGGTCAGCCGGCCACTTCTGGGAAGGTTCACCACTGTTCCATATTTTGGTTATTTGTGTATAATGGCTTTGTGTATAATGGCTGTAGAAATAGCTTTATAACCTTTGCCAGACTGACAGATCTCAATTACTTTCTCATTTGTTCCTGAATTTCTCTGGATCTCTGCATGATGTTGAGCTTTTGAGGATCTTTTGGTCTACATGATTTTGTCAGGCAGGTCTAAGTGATTTTTTGATTGAGAAGAGGTGTGGCATTAATCAGGCCTGGGTGGGGCTAGAGATATCGATATTCTTTTTCACACCATTGTATCGCTATAGCGACACCATGCTTTCAGGTTTGTGCACACAATTTGGTGAAGGGCCTTTTCTATTCCAGCATTGATTATGCCACAATGCACAAAACAAAGATTTGTAAAGACAGGGTTGACTGAATTTGGTGTGGAAGAGGCCTAAACCATCAAACTCATCTTGAATGGAGAGTGTGAGCCAGAAGTTCTTTTCCAACATTAGTGCTGGACCTCATAAATTCTCTCCAGAATGGATTGGGGCTGAACAAGGAAAAATGTGAGTATCACCATTGCAATTAGATTTGTGATTTTAAACTACATTTCCCATGCATGGCTCTATTCTGAGTAGAACACTGGTTATTTATTTTAAAATGGACTTAGGTCGAAATCGATTGTTGGCCATACACCAGCCTGTCAGTCGTTGTACCTCCTCTCTGTAGGCTGACTCGTCGTTCTTGCTGATGAGAGCCACCACGGTTGTCATCAGCGAACTTGATTATGTGGTTGGAGCTGTGCATTACTGCGCAGTCGTGGGATATTGGACTGAGCACACAGCCCTGAGGAGCTCCAGTGCTCAGTGGGGTGGTGCTGGAGATGCTGTTCCAGGTGCAGAGGGAGATGTTCAGGCCCAGCAGGTTAAGTTGTACACGCCCTATAAAAGTGGGTTTCAGACTACAGCACCATGCTCGCCAAGTTCAGTCTGCAACCGGCCTCAAAGGGATGGTTTCCAACAGACCTGAAGGTTCATGCTGAACAATTTTTCTTATCATTCACTCATGTTAATGAGCACCTTTTCAAGCGGCTCTTGATGATGAGAATAGTGAACAAAGCCGCCATCAAGCGGCTGAAAAAAGTGATTCATCACTTCACTTTCTCCTTTTGACTGGTAGTGCATAACTGTGACCGTGGAATGTTCATGCATCATGAAATGTGAAGTCCGTATTTGTTGTATATTTGGGTTGTTTCAGGTGCTGGAAATGCTGAAAGAGCGTGATGATGGCTGTGACACGATGCTGCTGCTACAGACACTTGGCCAGGTGAAAACTGACACAGTTGATGGGAATTTGGCTCCATCCTCCACTTTCTCAGGCAAAAAAGCTCAAAATGGCACAGAGATGAAAGGTGCGTATTTCTTCTGGTGTTTCTCACTCATTTCAATTCTTCACACTTTCATTTAGATAAAAGTTGGCAGAATGTTCCTTTTAAATCATTTGAATGTCCTTGATACCTGAGGAATTGGGCTGGAGTAAAAGTTTCTGCTAGGAAATAGTGTATTTCCTTTTTTTTTCTTTCTTTTTTCAGAAATGTCCCCTCTATTGCAAACTGGAGATGCTGCCAACAGTCATTATTTGTCATGATTGATGTCCATGGTTTCAACGTTTTGACCTCTTGGAACAATGTGTAGGACATTTTCTGATTGGCACCGGGCCTATGAGGGAGTTGATTATCAGTTATTTGGCAATGTGTCATTCAGTCACCTGTCTGTACGTTCTTGTCTTTTTATTCATTTATTCCATGTTTTATCTGACTGTTTTGTTGGTTCTTCTTTAGACTGTATTTTTCTATAATCAAGGACCCCAGTTACCTGTAATAAAGTGTTTTATTCAGAACCATTTTTTCCTGCCTTAAAACCATTCAATCATTTTATGAAAATCAGATTTATTCTCCACATAATTTCATCCTCCTTTCAAATCATTTAAAGCAAGATATGAAATAGTGGAATTTCCTAAGCTTATGGACTGCTTTATTGGTTTCGAAAAAACAACTGGTGGGAATATGTCTGTGAAGGTTCTCAGTCATCCAGGTGAATTTGTCTGAAAGGACAAGGCAGGAGTGAGGTGAAACCAACCTGGAGGATACATTTGTGGGCACAAGCCAACTTCCCTGAAGATTGACAAAGTTCTGTGGATGCAGAATGAAACGTCTCTACATTAAAGAAAGTCCAGTTGCCACGACTCAACTTTCAGACAAACTGGTGGGAAGCAAGTCACTATGATAGTAATACCAAACGCTCCATGATGGCCTGAGTTATGTCTACGTGGCATATCACAGGTGACTAGAACATGCAGCACGTAATCTTTACATACATACATGCATACATTTCTTGCCACGTTATTCTCTTCAGGGCTGCAACTATTATTTTAATAATAATAATAATAATATATATTTTTTGATTAATCAGAGAATCTGATGAAAAAATAAAAACACAAGAAAAGCATTCATTTCCAACCCTTTATTCAAAAACAGAACTAAAATCTTTAGAAAGTGCACAAAGATGTTGTTCCTTGAGCTGTTATTATAATAATAAAAAATAATAAATATTATTATAAAAAGGAATAACACACACACACATCATTTTATTTCTCTAAATGTGTGCTTTGTCTTATTTTCTGGATGAGAGGGAATTATAGTGACAATCTGAAGGTTTAATTAATTGTAGAATATCTAAGTATGTTAGTGTTTCTGGTTATGTCAAATACGTATTTTTTATTTGTTCAATTCATGGTTATTGTAAAAAGTTATGTGAGTTATAAAGCTCTGATCACCCCACAACAATTGTATGGCAGCGGCCGTGCCCTTGAGTTAGTGGGTCGGGGACCCGGTTCCGTTCTCTTGAACACATGGCGTGGGCTGTAAGAGGTACGTGGGGTTGGTGCACAGAATGTTGTTTTTTATTATGAATTATGTACATATTAGGAAAATTTTGTATGTGCATGTTCTTATAATGTAGAGAGAGGCGCAGGAAGGAGAAGTGATATGTGACACGATGTTATGATGCGACTTTGCTTTTTGTGGTAGTAGCCTAGTGCGTAAAACGCTCAACTATGAACCAGAAGACCCAGGTTCAAACCCCACTTACTACCATTATGTCCCTGAGCAGGACACTTAACCCTGAGTGTCTCCAGGGGGGGACTGTCCCTGTAACTACTGACTGTAAGTCACTGTGGATAAGGGCGTCTGGTAAATAATGTAAATGTAAAAATGTAAATGTTGTGCAGAATACACGTGGTTAAGCAAATCTCTAGGTGTCATTTGCTGTTTGATGAGCAAAATAAAAAAAATACACAACGCAGAAGAAGAATCGCTACACATCTGCCAAATATAAAATTCCAACAAATAATTTATAAAAAAAAATTAAAAAACAATACAGATAGACAGAGTATGTTGTGGAGATGCAGAAGAAAGAAATCAGCAAACCAATCACAAACAATACAAAACTTCTTTTATTCTTTTAGGTGTAGAGCAATCCAAAATGGAGAAGGGAACTATTCAATTTACAATGTTGACCCAGTAAGCACCCAGTTCTCCAGGCTATCTGCGGCCACCAGCAGCTTTAAATGGATCAAACTCATCCTGACAGAGGGAAGAGAGGCAAAAAAGCATCAAGACCTACGACACTAGTGACTACTAAATAAAGCCCATTAAAAGAAAGCCTAAGTGTTTTCTTGCTGTCAGTGGAAATTTTTTTTTAATGGAAGTTAACACAAGTGTGAGCAGATGTTGGGTGTGTCATTTGAAACTGAGGGGTACAATCGACACTCGATGACCTTGAAACATTTTAAGTAAAGTGTGTCTAAAGTGTGTAGGCATTTTAGAGTGTACATGCCCAACCAGGGGGTGTAATAGAGAACTTTCTTTGATTTACTTACCTCATCCACATCAATTCTATGACATGACTGGCTCTGTGAAGCCCTTACATTGGATGATGAAGTGCTGGCCCTGAAAATGAAACCACACTGTTGTGAACCATTTCATCTGATAACTCTGGACAACACTGAATATGACTCCAGAAAAGAATGAGGAAATGAGAGTACAGGGACTGGTTGTCCAACAACCTGGAGGATATGGCAGGGACTACTCTGTCCAAGGAGCTCCATTTATGGAAACACTGCCAGATGTTGCACACCACAGATGACCTTGTGAGCTTTAGGAGGGTGAATACACAAAGTGCCAAACCTAATGGTATTGTGAACATCAAAGTCAAAGTCAGCTTTATTGTCAATTCTGCCACATGTACAGGACATGCAGAGAATTGAAATTACGTTACTCTCAGACCCATGGTGCTTACAAGTAACATTAAATACAAAACAGTAACATTACATACGAAGGTATAAATACAATTAAAAAAACACCATATACAAATAAGGGCACATGGTGGAGAGTGCAAAACCATGTAGTGCAACAGAGGTAAGTTTAAAGTAACAAAGTGACAAGTGAGGTAGTTGGCAGACCAGAGCTGCACAGAGTGACTGGTGCATGGTCAGTTTAAGTGTGTATGTGTGTGTGTGTGTGTGTGTTAGAGTTCAGAAAGTTTGTGGAGCAGAAGAGGGGAGTGAGGGGAGTGAGGGCAGAGCTGGGAGGGAGTTGAGTTTCCTGACAGCCTGATGGGTGAAGCTGTCCTTCAGTCTGCTGGTCCTGGCCTGGAGACTCCGCAGTCTCCTCCCTGATGGCAGCAGGCTGAAGAAGGTTTGCATTGGGTGGGTGGGGTCGGCTGCTATGCAGAGGGCTTTCTTGGTGAGGCGTGTACTGTAGATGTCTTGGAGGGAGGGGAGAGGGACACCGATGATTCTCTCAGCTGCTCTGACTATGCGTTGGAGAGTTTTTTGGCAGGACGCATTGCAGGCTCCAAACCACACAGTGATGCAGCTAGACAGGATGCTCTCGATGGTTCCTCGGTAGAATGTGTACATGATGGGGGCTGGTGCTCTTGCTCTTCTAAGTTTGCGGAGGAAGTAGAGACGCTGCTGTGCTTTCTTGGCCAATGCAGTGGTGTTATTTGTCCAGGAGAGATCCTCAGTAATGTGCACACCCAGGAACTTGGTGCTGCTCACTCTCTCCACAGATGCACCGTTGATGGTCAGAGGAGCATGCTGAGTGTTTCCTCTCCTGAAGTCAACAACTCTTTCGTCTTCTCCACATTCAGGGAGAGATTGTTGTCTCCGCACCACGTGGCCAGGCGGCTCACCTCGCTTCTGTAGTTAGACTCATCCCTGTTATTAATGAGTCCCACCACAGTCGTGTCATCCGCAAACTTGATTAAGAGGTTGGAGCAGTGTGACTGAGTGCAGTTGTGGGTCAGCAGAGTGAAGAGTAGGGGGCTCAGCACACATCCCTGAGGAGCCCCCGTGTTTAGAACGATGGTGCAGGATGTGCTACTGCCAACCCGTACTGCTTGTGGTCTTCCTGTGAGGAAGTCCAACAGCCAGTTACACAGTGAGGTGTTGAGCCCCAGCTGGATCAGTTGGATCAACATGTCCACAAGTCAGGTGCAGCTCAGCTGGAGTATATTTGAGCTTCAACTCTCCCTGTTTGTTACCTACTTCAAATCAGCCATCATCATACCTAAATCTTCAACTGTCTCAACTCGAAATAAATGCTTTAAGAGGCTGGTCAGGGAAAGCTGTAGATTACAGTTCAGCATCCAACACCATTGTTGCCTTAAGACTGAGTCTTTGTGCAGCTGGATCTTCAACTTCCAGTCAGACAGA
This sequence comes from Denticeps clupeoides, assembly GCF_900700375.1. Taxonomy (NCBI): domain Eukaryota; kingdom Metazoa; phylum Chordata; class Actinopteri; order Clupeiformes; family Denticipitidae; genus Denticeps; species Denticeps clupeoides. The sequence continues at coordinate 141,841 of NC_041725.1, read as the reverse complement.
CACTAGGTAGGTCCTGAGCCCTGTTCTTTACTCACTCTACACTCGCCACTGCATGCAACACGACCATGAACGGTCATGTGTCTCAAGGCAGTGTCTCTTCTTTCTCAGAAGAATGAAGAGGTTTGTCATGAACCCCAGCATCCTCAGGACATTTCCTATCTGGTGACCTCCCTGCAGAGTAGTGCAGTGCTCTGAGAAGACCAACCAGGACTAATATAACTATGTATTTATTGTATATCCCTCATTCTTGAGAATAGGGGCAAAACCTTTGTATGGGAGAATTATTTTATTTTCATCTTCAATAGTGCTTGGAAAATACATTTTAAAGTCTTTGCACACAAGAATTTCACTTACATGCACTGCACTACCTGTGACAAAAAAGTGATTTGATTAGGTCACTATTTGTTCACTATTGTCCTCATCATGAGATGCTCATTAAAAAGAGTGAATGATAACGATTTATTTACTGATTTATTTAATTAATTACATAACATCACAATACATAGTCCTGTATTTTCAGTTTTGTTCGATTATGAAAAAAATGCAAGACCCATAAATGAGTAGGTGCTTAAGAACTTATGACTGGTAATGTACATAGTCTGTAAACACATAAAAGAATACACACCTCTGTGATGGTTTTGACCTCAGGAAACACTTCTCTTCATCTGAGTCATCTTCAATGACAACCTGAATGAGTCCAGATGCATGTGAATAAGCATGATGTTCGTGTATCTGTGTGTGCAGAGGTTCTTAAGAGTTGTTTGATGTATTAATGTGTGTGTGTGTGTTTCTGAGAAAGAGCAAAAGATGTACCTGGTCATGCTGTGCTTTCGTATTTCCTACCGATCTAAAGGCTGCAAAGGAACATGAAAATGAAGTATTGCAGCAAGCAGTGTATGTTTATGTGTATGATGTGTACGGCTCACCATCCATGATGTTCCTGGTTTTGACAGGGCTCTGAAGAGGAGGCTTTTTGGGGCCCCGGGTTGTTGATCTCTGTTCAGACTGGGCGATACCTGAACAGAAGAATTTTACTGTAAAATGCCACAGAAAGTGTTGAGACTAAAAGCAACAAATCAAAATGTTGCAGTGGTCAAGGAAGGAACATGACTGCAGACAATTTCAAACACAGAAACTGCCAATGCAAATGAAGTAATAACTAATTAAATGAGCATGAGAGATGAGAATTTGTGATGTATGTGAAATTACCTCTCCCTCTCTTTCCTCTAGCTTTTGAAGGTTGACCTCTGCCTCTTGAACCCCGTCCACGAGTAGCTGGGGCTTTATAATCATCATCTGACTCCATGGCAATATCAGATGGTTCATCAGAGAGGTCAAGCTCATCCTCTCTTGCAGACCTACTCTGACCCTGGATCCGGTGGGCTTGAGCCCGACTGATGGCCTGATGCACACAGTTACAACACACACTGGAGCATAAGATATTGTTACATATGAAAATGTACCACAGACTAGACCTACTGTGAATCAACACCATCATCATGAGTGTTTTGCAGTTAAATGCAGTTTTCAATAAATTATCTACTTTCTATTTTTTGTTATCTTGTCATCTGACCTAGACCAGGTGGCATAACACTCCTGTTTCTTCACTTTGCATTTTGATCCTCTACTGTCGGATTGGTATGCATAGCTGCTGTGTGAGGTGCTTAACTCACCTCTCTTAGCTCTTCATCCTCTTCCACAGAGTTTTTCTTAGATTCTCTAAAACGCTGGATCTGAGACACACAAATTCATACATATGGGGTTGCTAACTGGTTGCAACTGTACATTGAAGAGGATTTCACAGTATACACAATATGAAATAAAAACAGACCCTAGTTACCCCCCTAGTTAACTAGTATTAACTGGTTTTATACCATAGACAAACAAGTCACCACGCTCTCTGGTCTTTTTTACCTGACTATATTTGAATTTAACAGCTTCAGTAAGTGAATCACTGCATGGGAGGGGGAATATTTAATATGCCATGAAGTTATTTTATTGTGTTTGTGACTGCCTCTATGCAAGTCTGGTTTGCAAAAGTAGTGTACAGTTAAATAGCATCATAAAAACACCTTTTGGTTTTTGAATGCATTTTTTAATGAATTGGGCTTATGATTTATTTAGTCTATTTCAATTATTAGAATAATTAATAACAATTCTCAAAATTCTCAATTACAAAAATTCATTCATGAAATGTATTGAGGCACTTTTGGAACGTCCCATGCCCACTTCTTCTGCTTATTTTACAGATCCACTGTAAATATCAGGGTGTGTACCTCCTCATCAATTCTCTCCTCCGTTGGTTCGGTGTGTTTCTCTCTCAGATGTCTCTGTGTTTTCTCCAACTGATATTTGATGAGTTCCTCTATGGCATCTTTCTCTTCCTTGTCAACAAACTCCTGCACTGCCTTCCCCATAGCCTGCTCTGTCAACAACGAGAGACTCTACACACACACACACACACACACACACACACACACACACACACACACACACACACACACACACACACACACACACACACACACACACACACACACACACACACACACACACACACCAGAGAAAATATGAATGCCTACAGAATTCTACAGTCCAGGGCAATACTCAGTTGCTTTCACTATTTGGTTTTGTCTGCCAGTGTGTTAAATTATATCTGTCTGGATAGCAGCAGGCTGAGCTGACCAGACCAAACATCTGGGCCTTCAGCAGCATCTCACCCAGCAGGACTTGTCCAAAAAAGCAGCAATGACAACCTTTCCTTATTACGGCCTAAAATTACTAGATGTTGAAGAAACTGTGCCTGCTCCACAAAAGACACTCTGTATATTGCACATTTTCTTCACATCTGGAAAGTAATACAAATCTAATTCCATTATACATAGAGACGCATACACACCTTTTCAGCTGTCTGAAAATACTCTTTCACCAGGTCTTCCACTCTCAGTGTAAGCACATCAGATGAAGGTCTGCTGAGTAGTGCATCAAAATCCATATGATCTGCTTCACCTGAAACACATTACATTTACAGCATTTATTAGACACCCTTATCCAGAGCGACTTACAATCAGTAGTTACAGGGACAGTCCCCCCTGGAGACACTCAGGGTTAAGTGTCTTGCTCAGGGACATGATGGTAGTAAGTGGGATTTGAACCTGGGTCTTCTGGTTCATAGGCGAGTGTGTTACCCACTAGGCTACTACCACCCTAACACATGCCATTTCATTCAAATCTCCACAGACTGAGGAATATATGTTTCTCTTCTCTGCCTGCTGAATTATCCTGTGTTTGGGATGCCTGCAGTATGGCACTATCCTAGATTCAAACCCTTGCAAATTTGGTGTACTTACTGCCATACTTTCTAATATGCTTTGCTCTGTCTTGCTTCTCCTTCTGGGTACAAACCGTACACAGTTTGCCAGCAGGTTTAGGCCTTTCAATTTGACTTCTAACAAATGCTGGGTAATATTTGCATGCATTTTTAGTAGTTTAACAAAAGACTGAATGATTTAAAACATTCTGGGAATAAAATGTGTTTAAAATACACACTCCAAGTTTCATTTCATATTGCTATTAGCACACGCTATCATTAGTGCAATCAATCACTAAACAGTGTATTTGTGTTTAAATATGTGAGCTTGACCTTTAACACCGTCCTTAGTTTCTTTGTGTCTCAAGAAGTGGAGGATATCTTTGGGGTTGGCCACCCGCTCCACAAATCTCTGACTGAAGCGCATGCTGTTGAACACCTCAAAACCACCACTGTAGTCCACCTGAGGAGAAATGTGAAGCATTAATAATGAAATATTCTATAAACAAATTTTTTATGTCCATTTGTTTCAATTCACAAGTCAATGAACTAATTGTGCACATTACTAAATGAAAGTGAAGTGATTGTCATTGTGAAACACTGCAGCACAGCACACAATGAAATTTGTCCTCTGCATTTAACCATCACCCTTGGTGAGCAGTGGGCAGACATGACAGGCACCCGGGGAGCAGTGTGTGAGGACGATGCTTGGATCAGTGGCACATTTACATTTACGCATTTATCAGACGCTCTTATCCAGAGTGACTTACAATCAGTAGTTACAGGGACAGTCCCCCCCTGGAGCAACTCAGGGTTAAGTGTCTTGCTCGGGGACACAATGGTAGTAAGTGGGATTTGAACCTGGGTCACCTGGTTCATAGGCGAGTGTGTTACCCACTAGGTTACTACCACCCCCACCTTGGCAGATCGGGATTAGAACCAGCAAGCTTCTCATTACGGGGCTGCTTCTTTAACCACTAGGCCACCACTGCCCCTATATACTATATATCTAGAAATTCCAGACTAAAAGCAAGGCTTGAGAACAGCATTTTTTACGACAATGCAGCAAATTAATTTTTATAGGCAAACTAGCTTCCTTCCACCAATGCATTTAACCGTGGCAGCACGCTCTCTTCCAAGCCAGACAATCTAAATATGGTCTGGCTGCAGATCCACTGTGGTGGCGGATGAACCAAAATCTTTAGAAAGTGCACAAACATGTTGCTCCTTGAGCTATTATAATAATAATACAATAAAATAAAAATTGACTAACACAAAAAACATACACATGTATGCTGCCAAATATAGACTTTAAAAAAAAAAAAAAAAAACAAAGTGCCACCTGAGCTGCCAGAACGATAAATAATTTATAAAAAAAAATAAAGAACAATACAAATCAGAAAATTTTACAGGATTTGTTTGAATGTCAGAACTTGTTTTCTACACTACACTGCAGATGCACACTCACAAACTCTCACACTGACACACACACACTTTACACAAACTTAGTAGTTTTGTCCTGATTTCAGTCCAAATCTCTAAAAAAATCTTAAATCAAGATACATTTACTAGACACATGAAATAGCATAAGAAATGATGTCTTGTTTTCTGATAAAACATCTCAAAATTAAGTGATTGTTTGTTTAGCAAAATTATCTGCCAATGGGGTAAGAAAACTAATCTTAATGAGATATAATCTCAAACAGAAGTTTTAAACATCACTTAATTTTCTCATGCCATTTTTCTTGTCTAGTAATCTTGATTTAAGATTTTTTAGATATTTGGACTGGAAACGAGACAAAATTACTAGGTAAGAAAAGCTTTTTTTGCAGAGTAGCTATACATGACAACAGCAACTTCCCCTGCTGCTGAACTCCCTTCCTCCTCATCAAACACGCGTTTCAGGTGCTGGATCATTACCGTGGTGCTCCCGTGCCGTGCCATGTCGCTTTTGCATATTTTCGCGCAGATTTCTGTGCCTCCGCCATGTATCTGTCCTCTATACCTCCGCGTTTTTTTTTTTTTTGCTCCGTGCTGTCTATGAAGCGCCAAACTCTGCTAGTATCTGTGCGCGAGAGAGACCGAGTGTGTTCACTCCGCTCCGCGCTCAAATAAAGTTTTTTATTTAATAATCAAACGTCTCCGCCTCGCGCGACATAACGAATCGATTAGGAAATTCGTCGCCAACTTTTTTAGTAATCGATTTTTATCGATTCAATCGATTCGTTGTTGCAGCCCTAGGTGAGACCGTAGAATCCTTTTTGTCAGACCATGCCTCTTCCCACTGTGAGTCTTCAATATTAATACCAGGATCCCGCTCCCAGGGCTGTTTAGTAGATTAAAGGCATAAATGAAGGGATAACATTTTAGAAAAAGGCACTGACATGTTTACTAGACAATTGGGAAGACACAGCCCTCTCCGCATGAGAGATGGTGTTGTGAGAAAGTAGCGTTGTATCTTTGGATATTAAATGTCTCACTAAAAAAAATAATCTTTCTCCAGTCTAATTTTTTGTTGCAGCTGTTGAAAGGATAGTAGGGTTTGACCATCCAGCAGATCTCCTGGCCTCGAAAGTCCCATATTGTACCACATCTTAAAGCCATAATCCATACAACCTGGCAGAAATTCTGGATGATTTAAAATGGGGGTAAGGGGAGATGTTGTGTTAGAACGGCCCTCCAAAACTCGAATAGACTTGCACGCTCGGACGGAAGCTAAAGTAATAGGGTTACTTAGCAATGTCTGAGTTATTTACAAGTTCCATTGGGGTATTTGGACGGGGAGTACTCAATATCCAACCAGATATAACTTGGATCAGATATGAACCAATCTGTTATCACCCTGATATGTACAGCAAGTTGATTGTGTAACATTAGGAACCTCAAGGCCTCCCTGCGACCAAATCATCTGTAATTTTGCCATTTTCTTCTTGTTCTTAATACATGAACTCAGCTCCCAGAGCCTTAATGACCTTACTGAATAAACAACATAGGGATCATTTGTAGTGGATAGAGTAGGCTAGGTAGCACATTCATTTTAACAAGAGCAATTCTGCCAAGCCAAGACAGAGGAAATAAAGCCCAGCGATCCAGGTCGGCCTTATTGCATCAAGAAGGGGAGGAAAATTAGATTTAAATACCTGGTCGAGATGTTGTTATGACTTTTAAACAACCTGAAGCTGCAGTCAGACAGGACGTTACAGTCAATTAAAGGAGACATTGACAATTAAATTGTCTGAATACTTTAATACAAACTTTTTAAAGCAACAGCGTGTCAACCATGCCCACAGTGAGTACAAGCTCATCTGAAGTAGACAATGGACCAATGGATGAAGTTGTGTGGACATATGGACAGTTGGGTGGCCTGCAGTGCATAATGTCCCCTGCCACGGTGCAAAAAAGTTTTCTAAAGTGTCGGTTGATGTTGTAACAAACTAAATGTGACCTTCATTTAATGTGTCCATCCGAACTACACTTAACACCCCTCTTTAGGCAGAGTAGCTGCTATTAACATTACTAACAGCTGATCTGAAGCTGTGAGTTACTTTACTGAATAGTGCAAGATATATACAGAAAAAGTTCTATAAATGAAAGCTGCCCACTGTGCCCTGAATGGAAGTCTTACTTACTCGCAGGCGAATGAGGGGTTTGTCTGGAGTTTGGGGACTCCCAAGACGCTGGCGCTGTGCCTCATCTAACATTTCCTCCACCTGTAGGTGTGTTCACAAAAACATTCAGACAAACAAAGGAGACAGACAGTGACAAACCAGTGAAATGAACGTAATATAAGGTGCCAAATACTTTAAATGTTACAGGAGCACCAGATTCTGGAGAAATATTGTTTCACTATGTACAGTCTTACATGTACGTAGCTGAAATGGCAATAAAGCTCAACTTGAACCAGTTTCAATTAAGAAAAAATGTAACGTGTAAATGAATGCATTGGTCAAGCTGGTCTTTTACTTACTCTTCCTGTTCTACCGATAATCAAAGCAGATTGTTATGTCTGATGTAAATACCCTTCATAGAAACATGAACCATTAGGATAGGATATGAACGGCCCATACAAATATAGTGTTATGGTTAGTCTCAGTACCGAAGCAATCTTTCTGTTTATCCACCATCACCCATCTGCTACATTATGAATGCTGTAAAATAGTCACCATGCAACACCAAATCCTAGCATGAAAACCTGTTAGTCTAATTTATATGTATATTGTTTAATATTCCAGGCAAAATCAAGGACAAAAGAATTGGCTGTACAGTCAGGGAAAAAATATTTGCAAATCCCTGCTGATTATATAAATTTGCCCCTTAGAAAGAAAGACATGATACATTTTCAATGGTAGGTTTATTTACACAGTGAGAGACAGAACAATAATTTGCATTTTCATGAATGAATAAGTATTTTTTCACCTTTAAATTAGCAAGATTTCTGGCTCCCAGTTGTAATTCATACAGGTAAGGAACAGACATTGAAAGTGACGTGATTGTCATTGTGATGCACAGCACATGGTGCACACAATGAAATGTGTTCTCTGCTTTGAGCAGTGGGCAGCCATGACAGGCGCCCGGGGAGTAGTGTGTGGGGACGGTGCTTTCCTCAGTGGCACCATGGTACATCGGGATCTGAACCGACAACCTTCTGATTACAGGGCCGCTTCCTTAACTGCTAGATCAGCACTTCCCCTAGGATTGGGAGCTTCTCAACTCGTTACCTGTATACTCGTCACCTCTATGGACACCAGTCCATAGAAGCAATCAATCTTTCCAGAGCTCCACGCAATATCTCACCTTGTGAAGTCTCAATCATAATGAATACGCCGGGGAACCAGCACAGAACTACTCGGGAGGAACTTGTCAATGATCTAGAGACAATTAGGACCATGAAAACGCTAACACAGCGGGCGGTGAAGGACTGAAATCCTCCAGCCTGCAAGTTCCTCCTGCTCAAGAAAGCATGTGTACAGGTTTACCACTGAACATCGAAACGATCCAGAGGAGGACTGGGTGAAAGTGTTGTGGTCAGATGAGACAAAAACCAAGCTCTTTGGCATCAACTCAACTCATTGTGTTGGAGGAGGCGGAATGCTGCTAATGAGGAAGTGGAAGGCTGCCAAGAACACCATCTCCACCATCAAGTATGGAGGTGGAAACATTATGCATTGGGGTCAAGACAACTGCACCACGTTGTCTTGGGGAGGATGGACGGGGTGGGACCAAATCTTTAGTTTAGTCCCTAAGCCAGGGTATTGAAAATGGGTTGGAGAGAATGTGCAAAGAGGAGTGGGACCAAATCCCCCCTGAGATGCATGCACCTTGTGGCCGACTACAAGAAACATCTGACCTCTGTGATTGGCAAGAACAGTTTTGCCATTTTGAAATGGTTTTCCTGGATTGTTTTGTTGTTGTTTACTCTCTCACTGTTCAAATCATAGAATGATCATTTCTGTGTTAGTGGACAAACATACAAAATCAGCAGGGCATCAAATATTATTTCCCTCACTGTACTGAGAACAACATGATTGGTCAGTTCTTTTATTGGACTGAAGGAATCCAGAGAATATTAAGAAGGTTGTTTTATGGTCAGTGTAAGTCATTTGCTCATTCAGATTTGCTGCATCCAATCCACGTTACTCTGTAGTGCAGATGAGATCCATATGTCTGAAGAACAAGCTCAACATAGAAAATGCCATTCTGTCTGTGTGCACACTAGCATGTACCTTTTCCTGGCAATAGGCCTGAATCTTCTGGTTGACCATTGGCTGGTCTGGGGTAAAAAGATGACTAAGTTCAGAAAGACAGATGTCCTCAATGTACAGTGGTCGAACAGACTGCAGTGGAATCTTCTGGAGCTGCATCTTACGTCCCTTAACACGCAGTAAACCAATGTGCCTATACAAACACATACACACGTATATTACACATTTATACAGCTATACCTGTAAAGGTCAAATAAACATGGTGTGCTTTTAAAAACAATTCGACATTTTGAATTTGACCCATAATGTTCAGTTGTACTAAACAGAGCATACACAATGCTAACTCAATGTTGGCTGAAGCCCAACCAACACCTACAGCAACATAGGAACGGGACAGAGTATCTCAAGTGGTGAAATCTATCACCAGCAGTTCAACTAAAAACACAATAATACAGGCCAGGAGTTAGGAAATTGCTTTGACCATTTGGGGGAACTGCATCTATGCATTGTCTATATCTTGTATACCTGGATCATGTCATCCATTAATATGCTGTGCTACAGAATAAACACATTCATCTCAGTTACCCTCTGCATGTAAATGCCAGGAATTATTCTTGTAGCCATGCACTGAACCCCTTCAATAGTGGTGTCCTTTTTCAATTAACATTTATTTCCTTCCAGAGTTGCATTCATTTCATGCTAAAACCTGGACAATCAAATTCTTCTCCAGCATGTTCAATCCATGTGCGAAAATGATGTCTCATGCTCCCTGAACCACTTTCTCACTATTGGGAGTCTGATTAATCCTGGCATTTTCTTTTTGGAATCAGAGAAGAAGGAATTCACTGATGGAATTACCTGGTCATTCAGTGTATATTCCCTTCACATTGTGTGTGTAGAATTTTTCATACCGTCACTGTCCAACATAGCCATGAGTTCAGCTGTTCATTTTGTTTTTGGGATTTGATTTCACCAAAAGCGTCAGTGATCGCAAAGAAGATGATGGTTCCCCACTATCCTTCTAGTTTCTAATAGTTCGTAGAACAGTTCTTAACCATGGTACAGTGTGATAACATCCCAAAATTTGAACAGCACTGTACTGTCAGACAGGTATCACAGATCAGGCATTTACTCACATCTCACATTTACTATCAAAAAATGCTAAAGACAGTGCTTCTTTTATTCTAAATGAAGGAATTTTGAATGAATTAAAACTAGGCACTTTGTGCCAAAAAATCAGTGAAGTCTTGGAGGGACTGATGAAAAGAAGAAACGAAGAAAAAAAAAAAAAAAAAGAGTGAGCAGTGGGCAGCCATGACAGGCGCCGGGAGCAGTGTGTGGGGACGGTGCTTTGCTGTACCTATAGGGCATCCCTGCATAGTTCAGCTGTTCTTTAAAAGTGATTGTCACTTGTGATACACAGCAGCACAGCACACGGTGCACACAGTGAAATTTGTCCTCTGCATTTAACCCATCACCCTGAGTGAGCAGTGGGCAGCCCGGGGAGCACAGGCACCCGGGGAGCAGTGTGTGGGGACTGTGCTTTACTCAGTGGCACTTCAGTGGCATCTTGACAGATCGGGATCCAAACCGGCAACGGGGCTGCTTCCTTAACCGCTAGGCCACCACTGCCCCGTTCTACCCTACGTTAGTCAGTGGTTAATTCAGTTTTAAATTAGGGTAAACCCAGGTGCCCTTCCAGGACAAGAGACACCACACTGTCATGCAATTCCATGCAGTACATACTTTTTAATGGCCTCTCCAGGTGACAGTGATGTCACCACAGTACTGCCAGGTTGTGTGATGTAAAACAACTGCTGCTCATTTCTTTCTGGCACAATCCGGCACTCGTGTTCATGGCCCCACACAACCAGATCCAGGAAATCAGAGAGAAATTTTTCTGGGATGTAGTTAGTTGCTCCATGTTTACTCCTGTAACACACATATGAACACACATACTAAAAAACATAGAAAATACGTGGTTATTAAGTGGTTTTCACCCATTCAGAGCTTAATGGCTGAAGGCAAGGTTTAGATTGAACAACACGTTCATTAGTATCCTTGGAAGGCCTGCCAAAAATTCTCACACAGCGTAAACATAAACCGAGGCGGAGCTACTAAAAAAACAGCAGTGGAAACGAGAAGCAGAAATGAACAACTTTACTTTATTTACTTTACTTTATTTGGCAGACGCTTTTATCCAAAGCGACTTACAATGGGAAGACACCAGCAATTCTCGTTCGATTTCTATAGAATATCAAGTATACAAACTAAGAGCCCTGATAAGGCTTAGACTTGTCATTGAAGAACATGCTCGGAGAGTGTTGGGTGCTAGACTAAGAAAAATTATAATGTATTTATACATTATACACCACAAGAGCAAGATGTAAGCAAAATTCCAGCCTCTTATTTTACATTTCAACATTATATGTCTGATTGATATTAGGAAAGGTCCATAGATTTGACCCTACCTCTAATATTTTGTATACAAATTTAGTCCACCAGGTGATGCTGTTCCGTGTTTTATTTGGTGAGATCAGCAGCAGTTAGACTGACATTGGAACAGACGGGAGAAGAGGATGAAGATGGTCCATATTACACTGGTGATGCATCAGGGGCAAAGATTGGCAAGGGCCCTCTTTTAACCAGGTAAATAAAGATGGAAGAGAGAAGAAAGAGGGCTTGTGTAGGATTTAAGCATATTCAGGGAAATCATTAAAGGCATCCCAGAATTTAAAAAAAGTTAGTTTCGGGGGAAAATAAAAAGGGTAACACTGGTGACAAATGGCAGATACTGTGTGCACAGAGTACTCTCGCGACCAAAGCCAGATCATCTTTGAAACTGACATCGAGAGATCCTCCTTTTTACACACTCTTTCACAGATTGGAGAGCATCTGCCATTCTAAGACATCAATTTATAGCTCATCATATTACATATTAGTCCTAATGTAAGATAACTCAAATAGTTGCTAGATGAATCTTTTAAAACTTTTTTCCAGTTGTGTCAACTTTTTTGGGACCTGTACCTGGCAGCAGATTTGATTTGAGCTTATTTATTGGATAAAGGTGTACAATTTCCCAGATTGAACATCTGTTATGAATAAAATATTGGCTCATGTGATTGGAAAGTCTGAACTAATGTGAATAAAATGAGAACTAAGGAATGTCCCAGCTTTTCTGGAATTGGGTTGTACAAGAATTTGATGCAAAAGTTTAAATAATTTTGGTTATTTTTACACATACAGAATGAAATATATATATCCACGAAACTAATATTTGTTTGAACGTCCCTTAATGAGCACTTCAATCAGAGGCTTTGGGCAGCCATCATCAAGCTTAATTATTCTGGCTGGAAGTTTGAGCACACTTTTCAGTAGAATTTATAAGGAGTCTGATAAATGTTCTGAAAGTATATGTAAAGTACTGGTGAATCTTAACGAAATATGAGAATATTTAATACTGACAGCTGTGATGTAATGAAAGTGTGTGTGCATGTACCTGTTTTGATGAATGACAAACATGTTGAACCAGTCGCTGTCGTGTTCTAGAGGGCGGAGCATGGACACTTGATTGTTAATGAACATCCTGTAAAGCCGCTCATCAGGGATGGAACCTATCAACAAAAAGTAGCACATCAAATCCCATGAACTTGCCTTACTGTAACTTGCCTTTAAAATATAAAAAAATTATGCAATTATTCATGTAGGGGACACACAAGGATGTAATAATGTTTGAGCATTCTTTGTTCATAAAGCTAGGAACGTCAGCAAGTCAAAGGAGTTGATAGATGACTTTAGTACCAAGTAGGGCTGCAACAACGAATCGATTGAATCGATAAAAATCGATTACTAAAAGAGTTGGCAACGAATTTCCTAAGCGATTCGTTATGTCGCGCAAGGCGGAGACGCTTGATTATTAAATAAAAAACTTTATTTGAGCGCGGAGCGGAGTGAACACACTCGGTCTCTCTCGCGCACAGATACTAGCAGAGTTTGGCGCCTCATAGACAGCGCGGAGCAAAAAGAAAACGCGGAGGTATAGAGGACAGATACATGGCGGAGGCACAGAAATCTGCACGAAAATATGCAAAAGCGACATGGCACGGCACGGGAGCACCACGGTAATGATCCTGCACCTGAAACGCGTGTTTGATGAGGAGGAAGGGAGTTCAGCAGCAGGGGAAGTCGCTACAGAATCCTACTTTAGTTCCGTTTTGAAGTGAGGAACGTAATATCCCTGGTGCTGGTGTTTAACTCGCCGCGGAGAAGAACTAGACGGGGACTTACAGCGCCACCTACAGGTGTGGAGGGGGGATGAAACAGCGTTCGGTCTGTTCTCTGCGTCTCCGCGTGGACGACTCGCCTATTGTGTCCCTGAGCAAGACACTTAACCCTAAGTTGCTCCAGGGGGACTGTCCCTGTAACTACTGATTGTAAGTCGCTCTGGATAAGGGCGTCTGATAAATGCTGTAAATGTAAATGTTTACCCGTCATCCATCTTGACAGGCATGACAAGTTAATAACAGTAGTAAAGCAGGGGTGCTATAGTTACTTTGCATTAAAAGACTAAAGACATGTTTTTATTCACTAGCCTTTTTTGGACCATTCGTTTTTCAATCTGTTGTCATGTATAGCTACACTGCAAAAAAAGCTTTTCTTGCCTAGTAATTTTGTCTCGTTTCCAGTCCAAATATCTAAAAAATCTTAAATCAAGATTACTAGACAAGAAAAATGGCATGAGAAAATTAAGTGATGCTTAAAACTTCTGTTTGAGATTATATCTCATTAAGATTAGTTTTCGTACCCCATTGGCAGATAATTTTGCTTGTTTTAAACAAACAATCACTTAATTTTGAGATGTTTTATCAGAAAACAAGACATCATTTCTTATGCTATTTCATGTGTCTAGTAAATGTATCTTGATTTAAGATTTTTTAGAGATTTGGACTGAAATCAGGACAAAACTACTAAGTTTGTGTAAAGTGTGTGTGTGTCAGTGTGAGAGTTTGTGAGTGTGTGCGTCTGCGAGTGTGTGCATCTGCAGTGTAGTGTAGAAAACAAGTTCTGACATTCAAACAAATCCTGTAAAATTTTCTGATTTGTATTGTTCTTTATTTTTTTATAAATTATTTATCATTCTGGCAGCTCAGGTGGCACTTTATTGTAAAGCATACATGTGTATGTTTTTTGTGTTAGTCAATTTTTATTTTATTGTATTATTATTATTATAGCAGCTCAAGGAGCAACATGTTTGTGCACTTTCTAAAGATTTTGGTTCTGTTTTTGAATAAAGGGTTGGAAATGAATGCTTTTCTTGTTTATTTTTGTTTTTTATTTAAAATCTGATTCAAGGATTAATAAAAAAAAAAATCGACAGGTTAATCGATTATTAAAATAATCGTTAGTTGCAGCCCTAGTACCAAGCAGGAGAGGACCTACCAGACTCCTGTCATCAACAGGAGCCCAGTGGAGAGAGTGGACAGGTTCCGATACCTCAATGTTAATAACACGCAGGACCTGTCATGGTCGTGTCACACCAACACCGTGATGAAAAAGGCCCGGCAGCGTCTCTACCACCTCAGACGCCTGAGAGACTTTAGACTGCCCTCCAAGGTGCTCAGGAACTTCTACTCCTGCACCATAGAGAGCATCCTGACGGGAAACATCTCAACCTGGTTCGGGAACAGCACCATGCAGGACAGGCGAGCCCTACAGAGGGTGGTTCAATCAGTCGAACGAATCATCCGTACCAAGCTCCCTGACCTTCAATCTATCTACAGCAAACGGTGCTGTACCAGGGCCAGGAAGATAGTGAAGGACCTCACCCACCCCAACAATGGACTCTTCTCTCTGCTGCGATCAGGGAAGTCCAACACAGAGAGAATGAGGAGGAGCTTCTTCCCGCAGGCTATCCAAGCTCTCAACAACAACAGTACATACAACTCCAATACACTCCAGCACTTCACCTTCAATAACTTCTGGACTCGACCCCAACAGAATTTTGCACAAATTTTCACTTTACTTTCACTTTACAACCTCTGTTTTTTAACTGAACATTAACCATTAACTGATCAGATTAGAATATTGTCACGGCCAGCATACCACCTCCAGCCCACCAGAGTGAGCAAGATCAGCCGGGGAGACAGCGACCCGGAAGTGGAAGTGAGCGGAAGTGGCCTGTACTGTCTGCAACGGTGTCCCCGAACTTGCACACTGACAAATATTAAATTAGAATTGAATTATTTTTTTCTGCTTTATTTTAACATGTGCGAACAGCACAATATCAAGAACAATATTTGCAATTTTGAGGTCTATAGCAGTCGCTAAAGCATTTCACTGCATATCATACCGTGTATGACTATGTACGTGACAAAGTGCTCCATTGCATGACATCCTGTCCAGGTGTAAACCAAGATAACTCTGACCTTTCCCTAAAACACAGGTCACAGTCTCTTCACACTGGAATCAGTCATAAACTCAGAAACAAAGCAAATTTGTCAGGACTGAGCAACCATCCAGCATGCATCCAACCATCATGTTTTTTTTTTTAAGTGAAAGTGAAGTGATTGTCATTGTGATACACAGCAGCACAGCACACGGTGCACACAGTGAAATGAGTGCACCAGCAAATAAATCCTGGTTCCTGACAACTGCTTTACAAGGACAAAACATGAAACAAACCAGAGGGTCACCACAGCCACCACCACCGTTACAACTACAGCTTCAGGGATCTTCAAATGGACCAGTAACATAATTATGGACACGTAATCTAGACCATGACACTGACTACATCCTGGACTTCTCCAACCCTACAACCTTAGGACTTATCATTATATCATATCCAACCCTGCACTGACATTTGCAGGCTCACTCTACCCTGGAAGGGGGTCCCTCTCTGTATCACACCTTCCCAAGGTTTCTTCCTCTCTTTTTTTTTCTCTCTCCTAGAGTTTTTTTTGTGTGTGGAGTTTTTCCTTGTGTGCAGAAGGGTCAAGTGTGGGGGGTGTCAACTGTAGGGCCTGTCAAAGCCCATTGAGACATACTGTATGTGATTTTGGGCTATATAAGAAATAAATGTTGTTCTTGTTGATGAAATGTGTCCTCTGTATTTTTAACTATCACCCTTGGTGAGCAGTGGGCAGCCATGATAGGCACCCGGGGAGCAGTGTGTGGGGACGGTGGCACCTCAGTGGCGGATCGGGATTCGAACCAACAACCTTCAGATTACTGGGCTGCTAGGTTACCACTGGCCCTTTTTTATTTAAATATATTGGTAAAATGTATTTTATGCTGTGTACAAAACACTAAATATTTTAATGTGTAATAATCAGGGTTCTTCCCCTAGTGCATTGGCCTAGCCCCAAAATGCAAACTCCACCTAACATCTCTCGCCATCTGTCCAACACCAGCCCTGAGGCAGTAACCAATGCTGAAGATATAAAAGATGCAAACAACTAAGTTCTCCAAATCTTCTTCGAGCTGCAAGATTCTTTTTCCTGGTTGGCCAAGTGGGTACGAAAACAGACTCGTAACCGGCAGGTTGCCGGCTTGAAGGCACAGCATGCAGTGGGCAGCCATGACAGGCGCCCAGGGAGCAGTGTGTGGGGACGGTGCTTTGCTCAGTGGCACCTCAGTAACACCTTCACAGTTCAGGATTCGAACCGGCAACCTTCCGATTATGGGTTCACTTCCTTACCCGCTAGGCCACCACTGCCTAACAAGGACAAACCGACTTTTCTCCAAAAGACATAACCACTCTAAACTTATAGATGCACTGACTAGACAGATGAACCCACGAGTCCCTGTTTTAGACATTTGAAATGATGAAAAGAATTCACACCCCTTTTGCAACCATTTGCCATGCCTAATGCTAAAAATATGTAAATTCAAAATTCTACACTCTGTACTCTATTCTATACTCAGAAAATTCCCAAATAAAAGTGTGCTCAAAAAGCACATCCCAAAAAATGTGCTTCTACTAAGTATTTCAGAGTTGTTTTTTTTTATATTAATTTGCAAATAATTCTAAATTCTGTGTACTGTCATTGACTGTACTGAGTGTAAATTCATGAGGAACAAAAATGTATGCACATTTGATGCACACTAGAAAACTCAGCAGTGACTTACCAATGCCATACAGGGCTATGCGGGTGTTTCCTTTCTGCAGTAAAAGTGGACTGATCTCCACTCGTTCCACAGACTGACTCCGGCCAAAGTGGTTCAACAGCCCAGCAACGCTTAGGACATCAAGAGCACACAGCCCATCTACCTGTTAAGTAAACACGGTGCTGAGTGAACACACTATTTCAATTGCAGAAATGAAATAAATCGCCCCGCCCACTTAATACTAGAGCATGAGACTGTAACGCTCTTGATCAGTTTGTAATGTAATGTTTGGGATACACAGGCTACTCTACTTAGCACCCCTCTGTCTGACAGAGCTGGCACATTTTGCATTGCATGATGACGTTTTTGGCTTGCATTTGAAGACAAAGAGCTGTATGCATTGTTGAGAGCACAGGACAGGTTCTCTTCTAGATGAAATTGGAGGAGCTTTGTATTCTCCATGATCTCCACACTAGATCCGTTGATGTTCAGTAGAGAGTGGTCCCTCCATTGTCTTCTGAAGTCAACAATCATCTCCTTGCACCTCCTCTCTGTAGGCTGACTCGTCGTTCTTGCTGATGAGAGCCACCACGGTTGCGTGATCGGTGAACTTGATGATGTGGTTGGAGCTGTGCATCACTGCACAGTCGTGGGTCAGCAGGGTGAACAGCATTGGACTGAGCACACAGCCCTGAGGAGCTCCAGTGCTCAGTGTGGTGGTGCTGGAGATGCTGGTCCTAATCTGGGCAGACTGAGGTCTCTCAGACAGGAAGTCCAAGATCAAGTTGCAGAGGGAGTTTTTAGGCCCAGCAGGCTCAGCTTCTCGACCAGGTGCTGAGGAATGATGGTGTTGAATGTTGAACTGATGTCTATGAACAGTCGTTGAGGAGCGTGATAATATTTCTATTGATCAATACATATATTAAGAAGGCTAGAGTCTCTGAGAATTAACCTGGCCACCTGACTTTAATTCTGGATGCTGACCCCGCTCACTTCCGCTTCCAGGTCACTGTCTCCCTGGCTGATCTTGCTTCCTCTGGGGGGCTAGAGGTGGTATGTTGGCCGTGACAAATATGTATAGTATCACAATATACTATGATATAATCAAATTGCGATCCATGTTGTGCACTGTGATGTCCTGGGAAATTCCCACCCCTAATGTTAAGCTATCATTAAATTAATTACCAGCAGCTATGGAAAATAATTACAATTTTTATTAAATGTGAGAGGAAAGATTACCAGTCCTGCCCATATGTCATGTTAATAGACAGTTTTGAACAAGCTAGCACATTTCTCTTATTATTTTTGCCATATCTTATCATTTTAAGCAACATATTAAAGATTAAACGATCATAACACATTATTTAGTATATCATTTATAAAGTGGCTGGAGACCATTCCTGTTGTAAGAGATGTCTGGTCTGACCAGCTCAGCCCACTGGCTCCACGACAAGCGAGTGGAAACTGATTAACTGACTGATCAGTGTGTGTAACATCCATTATTATCCATAATTAAACACTACTTAAAATTTCACATGCAACATGATCCATGCATCAAGTTAATCCACACACATTAATATACTTGTAATATTCACATAACTTACTCCAGTGGGATCATCATGATTTCCATGGACACTGAAAATGGGGATTGAGATGTTGAGATTCTCATCCTGGTAGTTCACCCATGGGAACCTATAACCACAGACAAACAGAACAATTTACAAACTACACACAAGCGGCAGGGCGCTGACAGCATTGTTCTATGCAGGGATGCAACAAAGCCTAGTTTTTTTACACTTACATTTATGGCGTTTAGCATTTTTCAAGCAGTATCCTAACCAGATGCTAACAATTCACATGCAAACAGTTCCGAAAAAGGTCCTCTGATTAAGTAGGGGTAAACTGGGTTAATGTGCACATTTTCATTATGGACCATATAAATAAATAAAAAAGGTAAAAAAGGCTTAATTCAAAATTCTTTTTCAGTACTTTAAGGCGCTTGCCAAAAACTGTTAGAAAGCACTGGGCATTTTCATTTTTCATTTTGAACATTATAAAAACAAGTATGTTTTGTGAAACAATGTGAAATCCGGTGGCCGCTTCCTTAACCACTAGGCCACCACTACTTTCCATTTTCAATAAATTCTCAGCATGGGACAAGAAAGTAGGCTGTTTGGTGCCCTGTGCAGAAAAAGTCATTATAATTTTAAAAATCACAAAATTACATTTTGGAATTCTAGAGGGAATGCATGATAATATATGAACAAGCAGTGTTTAAAGCATTTAAATATTTTCTGACAATGTTTTTCATGTAAATTCCACAGCTGAAAATAGAAAGTCCTAAAATGCTATAAAATCACTTGCATCATACAAATACCTGGTATTTCACTGGCTTTTATGGTGTGACAGAAAGTTCACTTTCAGTTTAATTGACCAGATATTCTTTTATCTGGTATATGTCATGATGCGATCCTAAAGGGGCAACTCCGGGTCCCGGATTCGGACCAGAGTTTCATGTTCGTCCTGTGTTATGTTTCATGATTGTATTATGTTTCCTGATCGTTTTCACCGGTGTCTGATTGTATAAAGTCACCATGTTCATGTCTGTTGGCCTTTGGGTCATTGCAATGTCTCCCCTGTCCTGTTCACCATGTATAAGACCCCTGTTTTGTGACGTCATGCATATGCGTCCTCGTTCCTCGCCATGTCCAGCCATCGTTCCAGATCTACTGCCTCGCCATGTCAAACCAGCGTGACAGTATATGCTTATGCTACATGTTCATGTGTCTGCTATTATACAACTACCTGCTGCAGTGCCTTTGCTATGGACATGTTAGAAAGTTAACAGGAAGTGGTATATTAATGACAAGCGGTGTGTGGTGTGCCCTTATATACTGTATATGAAGGGCTCCCTCAGGTGGGTGGGAGTAGGGGTGTTGAAATGAATCGTATAATTGATGCACCGCAATGCAGACGTGGACAATATTGCATGATGCAGTGCACAACATAACCAATTACCTCATAATGACTTTGCTTGGCGATGTTCTGGTGGCGGTATAAAAATTTGCATTACAAAGTAGAGACGGTAGTGACTGTGGCAGCCTGATCTGAGTACAGCGCCACTCCGGGTCGGACTTTCACGCTGCACGACCCCCTGCGGCCGTGATGTATTTTTGTGCAACCAATACAATCCGAGCGAGAAAGTGTTCTTTCTACCACTTCGAAACACACACATGAAGTGGGAATGAAAGAAAATCTGATCTTTCTCTGAGTGTCCACAGATCAACACAACATCGTCTTACGGGAAGTTTAAAAAAAACATGCATATTTTTGGTAAGTGCGGCATGTTCAGTCTGAAAGCAACTTTAGATTTTTTACAATGAGCAAAAAAAATCCGCGCTCACCTTATGCCACGGATATCTGAACCAGGTGTTTTTTCTGCTGTTTGTGGTGTCAGGGGAGCGCGCACTGAACACAGACCGTTTTTCTGCTCATTGTAGAAAATCAAAGCATCCACACAGGTGTACGAGACCTTGACTCTTGTATTTGAAAGCATCCTGTGACCATGTAGAATATGTATTGCATGCATCGTGATGCATCGAAATATCACACTGACGATCGTAATCGAATCAAACCAGTGAAGGTTCACACCTCTAGCTGGGAGTACCAAGCTAAATAATGGTTGTGTATTAATAACAGACAGATTAAAATATTTGGTCACTTAAATTCATATATATTTTTAAGTTAGTAAGACTTTGCAAGGACAGAAACCAAGCTGGCAGGCATATTATGGTGATTTGTAGTATGTAGTATACCCACTTGCTGTTGCTAAAGTTGACAGCCTGGTCACTAAGGATCTGGAAGGTGACTGGCTTATTCCCCATACAGTGCTGCCTTATAACTTCAATGCAGCTGTGCAGGGCTTTACGAGTTGGTTTATTCTCATGGAAGAGATCTCCACCTAATAACACAAAGTCCACCTGTAGAGAAAACAGACAAGTTACTGATTTTCGATACTCACATATCTAACAATACCATACATTTAAAAAAACAAACCTAACACATTCCTGTTATCACTACAGCAGCACAAAAAGTCCATTTAAGACAAAATTGTTGACTCAATAGATCTTTCCATCTTTTAAATCTGAGAGGGTCTTTTAGATTTTAACATGATGGTGCCTGTGATTGTAGTCACACTGCCAATCTTCTTCCTGTCTTTGTATTATTCTATGCTTTTTTTTTGTTTAATCCCAGGTTTGTGAAGTCGATTTTTTACATATGACAGAGGTCTTACAACACATAACATGGAACAGGAAGAGTTTTCAATCTCCGGGATTTCAAACACCCCCGGATGAAAAGCGGCGAGAACTACAGTCTGTGCTACAGTTAAAGTACAGTGCACATAGACATGCAGACAGGAAGGGGGTGGGTGGCTGGGTTTTTAGGTCTTTGTCCCTTGCCTGTCTGCATGTCTGTGCACTGTACTTTAGCTGTAGCACAAACTGTTTAATATTATATCATCCATACTTCATTCATGCAGTCATGTGTGAAGAGGAAGTAGAGAGGGATGAGCACACAGCCCCGACGTCATGAAGTAGGGTGGTAGTAGGGTGGTAGTAGCCTAGTGGGTAACACACTCGCCTATGAACCAGAAGACCCGGGTTCGAATCCCACTTACTACCATTGTGTCCCTGAGTAAGACGCTTAACCCTAAATTGCTCCAGGGAGACTGTCCCTGTAACTACTGATTGTAAGTCGCTCTGGATAAGGGCGTCTGGTAAATGCTGTAAATGTAATGTAAATGAAGTATTAAAAACCAGTAAGCATGTTAAATACTTATAGCTGTGACATTGCATTTTATTACACATAACTTAATTTAAGGACATCTGTAAATAGATTTTTTTCAAGTATGGGTTGGATGGGTTGTTATTTCATGTCAATTAGTACTATGCAGCATAAACAGTATGCAATATAAATTTAGCCAACGGGAGAGATTTTGATTATACCTGCAATATCTGCATCACGTGCAAAGCCACGCCTATTTGCAGCATTACTATTGGATAATGGATAAGAGCACAGAGCCCACAGAGGAGCAGGATGTTAAAAAGAGTGGTGCGCCATTGATAATCTGATAATCTAGTAATTTTAACAGTTGGTCCTGTATTCGACAGACATTCAAAGAATTTTACTGGATGTTCTCTTACTCATTAGACTAAAAATCTCCACTATCACAAAGTCATGTATGTCTGTGATGCGCGCTCCCCTGACACCACAAACAGCAGAAAAAACACCTGGTTCAGATATCCATGGCATAAGCAGACGCTTTGGATAAAAGCGTCTGCTAAATAAAGTAAAGTAAAGTAAAGTCTGTGAAATTACACACACATGTTGGTTTTTCAAATGCTGCTCCTGATAAATTGTGAAATTGCTAAATAATACAGCATTCAGAAGTACATACAGAATGAATACTCATTAACCAGGTTTTATGATGTAGTCAAACCCATATTTTCTATTGCAGTAAATATTGTAATAATGAAGAATTTTATTGCTTCTTCAATCAGTAAAACTGTTTTTCTAAAATTCAATGACGCTTTTAGTGACGCACTTAAATTAACGAACACAGCATTACATTATCAGTCAAGAATAATTGTCCCCTCTACATTAATTAATAGCGATTTCAACATGGACTCTGGACTGGAGGTTTGATCATTCAATGTCTTTTAGAGCACCAAACAATTTTATCCCATCAAAAACTAGAATAGTTGTAAATGACCCTAAACTTTTGAATGGTAGTATGTGTATATTAATACATTGTTGTTCCTAAAACAAGGAAAAAGCTTAGGAGTGACCGCACTTTTGCCTCAACAGGCCCGAGATTATGGAATGCATTGTCATTGTGCATTAGGCAGGCAGAATCACTTTCTGCTTTTAAGAGTTCTCTTAAAACTCATCCTTTTTTCTTGGCTTTTATTCTGATTTGAGATGTTGGGATGACCATTATTTGGTCGACTGTGTTGTTTTTAAAGTGCTTTAGAAATAAAATTGATTGATTGATTGATTGATACATACGTAAAATAATTTCTTCTACTCCTTACAAAAGCTTTGGAGAAGCCCTTAAAGAGAAGCACTTTCATAAACTTTGGCGGATGGCAGAAAGACATTAACAACATCAGCAGAATCCTGAGCACAACAAAGCAAAATGTATTACAGTGTTTTATTTTTTTTTTTTTTTCTATTTGTACTGAAACGTTTTTCATGTTGAATTTTGAAACTTTATTGTAATTGTACATTTTAAGCTCCGCTAATCTCCATAACTAAAGTATTGTCCAAATTCCAGTAGTAACACCCTCTGCCTTTTTTGTGCTACTTCTTTATGCAATTGCATTCCATCTATTTTTTGCAATGGAATAGCTATATACTGCAATATACTGCATTTTACTATAAACATAACTCTCTCAGCCAGCAGCCATCACACTGAAGAATTGATCAAATCACAAACACTGGTATTATGATCATGGTTTTCCTAATTCAGTCAGTTCATGACATATATCACTGAAATTTCACTAAGTTACTTTGATCAGTAATATTTGTAGTATATTTGAATGATACTAAAATGCACGGGACTTTGCTTTCTCAAGAAGTATATGTCCTTTTACCTAAATCAAGTAAACTGGTGGCAGCAGCCAGCAGCATGTTTTCTCATGGTGGTAGATGACTTTACCTCTTTCTCTTTAGCACACTTCATGATTTCCTGGAAAGTGTTGAAGGTGTCATTTCCTCGGACAGCATCCTTCTCCATGTAACCCAGGTGAATGTCTGTGGCGATAAGGATCTTGAACGTGTCCTCATCATCCCTGTGGAAACAAGAACAACATCACACACTGGACTAGGAAACAGGATGATATTGCACCTACATAGCCTGACTACTTACACAGTTTCTGACGAGCTCATTCTTGTTGACAACTATTGGATTCTGGAAAAAAGAATCCAACATTAGATTTAATAATAGCTCCAATTTCTGGCCACGTATCGACACCAAACACTTATCACTTACATGTGAGCTACAGAGAGTGTCCTAAGGGACTTAGATGGTCGTGAATTTCCCTCCTGCGGAAGTCCCGGAGATGGGAAGTGACGCAATAGACACGTTTATAGAAAAACGACTACATTTCCCAGCAGCCACTGCGTGCAGAACGCGGGCGGGACAAAACATTCACGCACTGCTTCCTGGTGCATTTGTCCAGTGCAACTGCCTTGACAACATTTAGCTAATCATAATGACTCCAAAAGGGAGATGGTAGAGAAAAAACGGGGATGTGGTACAATCAGCTATCAGACTTTTTAACTCACCCCTCATGCAACTCACCCCTCTGTGCAGTTGTGGCATAAGCAATTTCCTTTGGGATTAATAAAGTTTTCTGATTTTGATCATATTTTCCTTCCTGGGTATGATACAAGTACATGAATTTCATAACTTAACTGACATGTTAATGTTAAAAATGCATGACTGGCCATCTTACAAAATATGCTGTATTTAAATGATGACGTACACAGATGTGGAATATTCATAAGATGTTAACTCATGCTTTCTGTCCACAGGATGAACTGGACGCTACCAAGGATTCGTGGAATAGTCAACTTATTCGGCCCTCAGGAAATCACCACGTGCCCCACAGACGCCCTGATGCCAGAAGTATACAACACACAAGACTATTTGTTCCAGATTCCAGAGGAAGAAGTCAACCACTGTGAAAATGACATGATACCTCGGTGTTAACATCACGCAGGACCTGTCATGGTCGTTTCACATCAACACCGTGGTGAAAAATGCCCGGTAGCGTCTCTACCACCTCAGACGCCTGAGAGACTTGAGACTGCCCTCCAAGGTGCTCAGGACCTGCTACTCCTGCACCATAGAGAGCATCCTGATGAAACCTGGTTCGGGAACAGCACCATGCAGGACAGGCGAGCCCTACAGAGGGTGGTTCCATCAGCCGAACGCATCATCCGTACCAAGCTCCCTGACCTTCAATCTATCTACAGCAAACGGTGCTGCACCAGGGCCAGGAAGATAGTGAAGGATCTGTTCTGGACGCGACTTTTTACTTTCACTTTACTCATTTACACCTTCACCCTACCTGTTACACATATTTTATATTAAAGACATAAAAGTGTAATATTTGGTTATGTTTGCAATATTTCGAAAGTGAGGTGCACGCAGTGAAATTTGCTCTGTATTTAACCCATCACCCTGAGTGAGCAGTGGGCACCATGAAATTCTTTAGTGACTGATACAGACCACAGTATTGTAAATATTGCAAGTGTACAATGAACCAATACTTGGCCTAGCAGTTAAGGAAGCGGACCCATAAATCAGAAGGTTGCCGGTTCGAATCCTGATCTGCCAAGGTGCCACTGAGCAAAGCACCGTCCCCACACACTGCTCCCTGGGCTCCATGGAAGCCCACTGCTCACCAAGGGTGATGGGTTACAAGCAGAGGACACATTTCGTTGTGTGCACCCTGTGCTGTGCTCTGTATCACAATGAAACTGACTTCAGGTTGAATTATACAACAATGCTCGACAACACGTATCTTAAAATGGAATACACATTTGTCAGTGAATATCATGGTGGTCTAGCAAGTAAGGAAGCTGACCCGTAATCAGAAGGTTGTGGGTTCAAATCCTTGTGTGTTGCAGTGTATCACAATGAAATATACTTCCAGAATTATGCCAATATAAAAGAAATAATGGCTACACATTTTTTCACAATTGAGCACAACTTGATGCTAATAGAGCGATTGTAGACAAATCTAAATATATTTATGCAGAACGTGTAAGATCAAGTGCTGCTGATATGAACTGTGAACTGGTCACAACCATGGCCCTAAATTCAGAAATAAATGCTTAAATGCTCAATCACTTAGTGGATATGCGTACCCTGAAGGTTATGTACAGATAAAAATAATGTATTGTGAACTGATGTAACACCAAACATTAACCAGTCTACTGACCTAGTCGTCAATTGTTCTGTGGATGCAGAATGAAACGTCTCTACATTAAAGACTCAGTTGCCACAACTCAACGTTCAGACAAATTCACCTGGATGACTGAGAATCTTCACAGACATATCTCTACTGACCTAGGTCAGAAGGCACTGAAGGTTATGGCCTACATCTCCAACTTGCCCAGACATGCTTAGCAGTATTCCAAGGACAGCAAATGCATTCAACTTAACCAAGTGTATAAATTGAACATATTCAAACTGTTCTTTTAACTTAACTGTACCATACAGTGATTCTGGTCAATGACGCTGTCAAAATGAGGATGTCCTTGAGAAACCTAAAGAAAAGAAAAGCAATGTATATATAAATACATACAGTATGGGTCACAGATATGCCACAAAAGCATAAAATAAAAATGAATGGAAATGTAAAATTAGTACACTTGTGAAATCTTCAGCAAGCTCAAGGTATGATCCATAGTTGTTGGGCACCTCAAACACACAACCACATGTGTGGAACTGTGGACTTCTTGTAGAGGAGCTCTTTGTTCACTCTCTTTGATTTCCTGGTGAAGATAGTAAAAGACAAAGGGCTTGGCCAATGTCACAATGTTCTGTGCCGTGTTGTAGCCTAACACCATCACTTTGGCCACATTCTTTCACCTCCCTTTTTTTCCCCTACCACCTCCCTGTTTTTTTCTACCACTTGACCGTTTTTTTTCTACCCCCTCTTTTTTCCGCTACTTCCTGAACATTTTTCTACCACCTCCCTTTTTTTACCACCTGCTTTTCTTCTATCACCTCCCCCCTTTTTTTATACCACCTCCCTGTTTTTTTTTTACCACCTGTCAGATTTTTTACCACCTCCCCGGTTTTTTCTACCTCCTGACCAACTTTTTTCTATCACCTCCCCGTTTTTTTAATACCACCTGCTTTTTTTCTATCACCTTCCCCCTTTTTTTATACCACCTCCCTGTTTTTTTTTCCTATCACCTTCCCCCCTTTTTTTTATACCACCTCACCGTTTTTTTTGTACCACCTCCCCGTTTTTTTTCTACCACCTGCTTTTTTTTCTATCACCTCCCCGTTTTTTTCTACCACCTCCCCATTTTTTTCTACCACCTCCCCGTTTTTTTTCTTCTACCACCTCCTTTTTTTCTATCACCTCCCCGTTTTTTTCTACCACCTCCCCGTTTTTTTTCTACCACCTCCCCGTTTTTTTTCTATCACCTCCCCGTTTTTTTCTACCACCTCCCCGTTTTTTTTCTATCACCTCCCCGTTTTTTTCTACCACCTCCCCGTTTTTTTTCTATCACCTCCCCGTTTTTTTCTACCACCTCCCCGTTTTTTTTCTACCACCTGCTTTTTTTCTATCACCTTCCCCCTTTTTTCTATCACCTACCCGTTTTTTCTACCACCTCCCCGTTTTTTTTCTATCACCTCCCCGTTTTTTCTACCACCTCCCCGTTTTTTTTATATCACCTCCCCGTTTTTTTCTACCACCTCCCCGTTTTTTTATATCACCTCCCCGTTTTTTTCTACCACCTCCCCTTTTTTTATATCACCTCCCCATTTTTGTTGTCCCCCAGAATGTTGTGGGGATTAAGGGAATAGCCCTCTCCTAGTTCAGGTCACATTTGGCTGATAGGTATCTGTTTGTGGACATTAATGGGGAGTCGTCTTCACATAGGAAATTGGAGTTTGGTGTTCCACAAGGTTCTACTTAGGTCCCTTTCTATTTTCCTGATACATATTACCTTTAAAATCAAGTTATTCATAAACACAATATGGTATTAACTTTCTCTGCAATCAATTCAATTTAAAGACACACAGTAGTATTGATCAGCAATGCCAGATCAGAGGCAGCAGCTGAACAAAATAGAGAATTGTCTGAAGGACATTAGACAGTGGATGCTCAACAACTTTCTCCTGTTAAACCCTGACAAGACATAAGCTCTCGTACTTGGGCCTCAAGCATCCAGACATAAGCTGGCTGACTACATCATAACCCTGGATAGCCTTTCTATTTCTTTCTACTACTGCTGCTTAATCCAAGATGATCAATCCAACCATTCAAGCATTTTAAAATTGCTTTAAAAAGACGTGGAAGGCTTACATCCTTTCACAGTTCTTACTGACAATGTGACCATATGGGCCAATTCCAATAACTGCATTCGTGAGAAAATTTACCCCTATATTCTCCCCTCCTCATTGGTTACCCTCATTCCGCCCTCATAATACACCAGTGGCAGTGGCGTTAAAAGTTTTGAATCCAGCTGTGCGGATGCGCGTGCCTGTCATGTGGGTCGCGGTGGCAGTGGCGGTGACAGTGACAGTGCTCTTGTTAAAAAGTGCGGTTTGAATCCCGCTGTGCGCATGCGCGTGACAGTCATGTGGGACGCGGTGACAGGCGCGTGTGCGGAATGGGAAGAATTCGGTCCTGATGATTAGTTTCATTCATAGTTTCACTTTTTCTTCAGTGCAGTAATGTGTTCCCGGGGTGTCGCGTTTCTGTCCTTAATGTTCCTCGCTGTCGGTTACGGCGACGGCGCCACGAGAGTTTACTTTCTAGGCATCCGAGAGGAGGAGTGGGACTATGCACCGGGACACATGAAGCTAAACGAGTAAGGGACATGAAACATAGATTTATTATACATGAGGGCTGAGGCCTAGATAAATGACAAAGTCACATTACAGTTTCTTTAATCAAATCGCGTTTACATTAATTGCATTGCTCGATAATTTGTTTTTCATTACGTATTCGTTTTAACCGTTCTGTTTCGTTTCACATGAATCTTATTTGCCTAATAAAATCTAGCATAATTATAATGTTATTGTGGTTATTAGCTTATTTGTACCATGTTTTTAGGAAAACTTTTATTTAGAGCCAGTAATAAGGGAAGGCACCGTAAGTGATCATGCCTAGTATGGACTAACTCAAATGGACTTCAGTTCTATCCTGTTTGTCCTTGATCTGTCCAACATGGCTCACAGGATGGTGTTGGGCTATTCTCACTTTCACTTTCTGTTTGTAGTCATTCACAATGGGGGTATTTCTGAATAGAGAAGAAAAGTGGATCTTCCCATCATGGTGTGATGTTGGGTGGTGGGCTCTCTGGATGGCTAATGGGGGTCTAGACACACTCTGAGCTGTCCCGATTTAATTTCATTTATTTCTCCCAGTAAGTGGTCTATACCGGCCCATTGTGGATAAAACTGTAGTTTTATAGGTGTAATTCTAGATTTTTAGGAAGTATTACACATTGTGTAGGTCTATTGTTATTACACAGTAATATTACACAGTGTTATTACACAGGCTTTTTCATTTACTCCAGTTAAAAAAAGCCTCATTCAAGTGTTTGGTCCATGGCTGGCAAATGCTTTATCGAAAAGGAATCCTGGTTGCCCGTATGGCTATTCAGGCCATGTGCACAGCTCAAAGTCATGTTTAGATTGCTTCCCATTGACAATGACTGCTTGTGGATTTTTTTCTCTCTCTCTCTCTCTCTCTGTGTGTGTGTGTGTGTGTGTGTCTGTTTATTAGAGATTCATCAGTGTTTCTGGAACATGGACCTGACCGCGTCGGCAGCATATATAAAAAGGCTGTGTTCAGGCAGTACACAGATTCCAGTTACTCATCTGAGATCCCCAAACCCTCCTGGCTGGGTTTCCTTGGTCCAGTTATACGGGCAGAGGTTAATGATGTCATTCAGGTGAACCTAATGAACTTTGCCAGCAGGAACTATTCCATACACCCACATGGAGTTTTCTACGAGAAGCACTCAGAAGGTAAAGCAGAAATGGTGCATATGGCTCATATGCACCATCAATCGGACTGGTATATATTTATAACAAATAACTGATATATATTTAAAAACAATGATATGCAGGGTATGCAGACAAATATGTCTTACTGGTGCAGGCATTTAAATATTAACCTTACTGAAGGGATTCAAACTGCCCTAATGTAAGATAAGATTACCCACTAGGTTTCTACCACCCAGTTGTATAGACAGAAGATATAGAATAAGTTCAGTGGTTATCATCTGCAGTGCCTGGCCAGTGCACCAGGAACATGTACACCTAGTTTGGGATTAAGTGCTCTTTACATCATGGATTTAGGTGTGTTTAGAAAACTCTTAGTTAAAAATGTTAGTAGCATTACTCCAAAATAATAAAACTCATACAAAAAATTACTCAAGTAATAGTACAAAAGTATGTAGTGATAATACTAATCAAGAATGGAGTAACTGTTGGATCATAATATCTCATTTATTTTTAATTATTACAACATATTAAAGTATAATTACTTGTCATTAATCTGAGCTAAACAGTAATTCTAATGGTCATGTGACTGCATGGCTACGTCTGAATGGTGAAAGATACACAATTATTTGTTGGGTTAACTTAATTCAATTATGACACCTACAGTACAGGCCAAAAGTTTGGACACCTTCTGTGTCCAAAACAATGTGTTTTCTTTATGTTCATGACCATTTATGATTCTCACTGAAGGCATCAAAACTATGAATGAACACATGTGGAGTTCTGTACTTAACAAAAAAAGGTGAAATAAGTGGAAACATGTTTTATATTCTAGTTTCTTTGCTCTGATTACTGCTTTGCACACTCTTGGCATTCTCTCCATGAGCTTCAAGAGGTCGTCACCTGAAATGCTTCTCCAACAGTCTTGAAGGAGTTCCCAGAGGTGTTTAGCACTTATTGGTCCAGCTCACCCCAAACCATCTGGATTGGGTTCAGGTCCGGTGACTGTGGAGGTCAGGTCTCCACTTTTTGTTAAGTACATAACTCCACATGTGTTCATTCATAGTTTTGATGCCTTCAGTGAGAATCTACCAACGTAAATGGTCATGAAAATAAAGAAAACACATATAGATAAATAGAAGGGTCATATTTGCCTGCCTTAGTTTCAAATAGCAGAATTCAAATGTGTGGAAATAGGTGTTATTATTGAATTACGTTAACCCAACACATGTGAGTGTAGACATGTGTGAGATATACCAGAGTTTCACTGAAACACTTTTTTTTGGTTTTTGCTCCCATTTTTGAGCTGAACTCTTTATTTTCTATACTCTCAAATATTGTTCACATATCTGTCGAAATCTGTGTTAGTGAGCACTTCTCCTTAGCCAAGATAATCCATCCCATCTCACAGTTGTGGCATATAAAGGTGCTGATTAGACAGCATGAATATTGCACAAGTGTGCCTTAGACTGCCCACAATAAAAGGGCAATAAAAGGAGGTTGGAGGGGATGTTCTCAGCTTCTAGGAATTGTGTACAGATCCTTGCAATATGGGGCCGTGCATTATCATGCGGCAACATGATGGTCATAGATGAATGGCACCTCAATGGGCCTCAGAATCTTGTCATGATATCTCTGTGCATTTACATTAAAAATCAAATCAATAAAATGCACCTGTGTTCATCATCCATAATATACACCTGCCCATACATAACCCTACCTCCACCAATGGCCAATCAATCTACAATGTCGCTGGTGGTAGTAGTGGTAGTAGCCTAGTGGTTAAAACACTCGCCTATGAACCAGAAGACCCAGGTTCAAACCCCACTTACTACCATTGTGTCCCAGAGCAAGACACTTAACCCTGAGTGTCTCCAGGGGGACTGTCCCTGTAACCACTGATTGTAAGTCGCTCTTGATAAGGGCGTCTGATAAATGCTGTAAATGTAAATGTAAATGTCGCTAACCCACACAATGCCACACATGCTCTCTGCCATCTGCCCTGAACAGTGAAAACCGGAACTCATTCGTGAACAGAACGCCTTTCCAAAATGCCAGACACCATCTAATGTGAGCATTTGCCCACTCAAGTTGATGTCCAGTCCAGTCAGGTCCAGACCCAGATGAGGATGACAAGCATGCAGATGAGCTTCCCTGAGATGGTTCCTGACAGTTTATGCAGAAATTCTTTGGTTATGCAGCTGTTCGAGTGGCTGGTCTCAGATGACCATGGAGATGAACATGCTATATCTGAAGGTCCTGGGGTGGTGTGGTTACATGTGATCTGCTGTAGTGTTATGTTTATATTTTTGTTCAGTGTGGTTCACAAATGTACTCAAGTAAAACTAAAAAGTATTGTAAATGTACTCTTAATGTAACTCTAAACGTAAAAGAGTAAATGTATTGATCACTGCTGGTTTTGTGCAGGTGCCTGGTATCCTGATAATACAACTGATGCACTGAAAGCTGATGATGCAGTTCCTCCTGGCCAAAGCCACAGCTACACCTGGATTGTCAAACCAGAATTTGCTCCAGCAGATGGAGATCCCCAGTGCCTCACCTGGGCCTACCACTCGCATGTTGATGCCCCCAAGGACATTTCTTCTGGCCTTATTGGTGCTCTACTCACCTGCAAGAGAGGTAACCAATAACAACAACTGTGGTGACATATTTAGCCCAAAATTACACACACTTTGTCTCAATGGGTGTTGACAGGCTCCTACAGTTCAAATTTTATTTGTCACATACACAGCCATACATGGTATGATATGCAGTGAAATGCTTTAATGCTTTAATTAAATGCAGTAAAGCATTTAATGAAA
Organism: Denticeps clupeoides; assembly: GCF_900700375.1. Classification (NCBI taxonomy): domain Eukaryota; kingdom Metazoa; phylum Chordata; class Actinopteri; order Clupeiformes; family Denticipitidae; genus Denticeps; species Denticeps clupeoides. The sequence continues at coordinate 109,132 of NC_041725.1, read as the reverse complement.
TGCTTTACTGTTACCCTTTTTGCACACAAGTGTGTGTTTGTATTAAAATAATACAAAAAAGTAATGGAATTTGAAACTAGAATTTTCCAGGCATTGAAAGGTTTTGGAATATGAAATAAACATTTAAAGTCGTTGAAAAGTCATGAAAATCTGATTAAAAGTCATGGAAATCATGTTATACATGAATGTAAAACAGTACATAGTTCCCATAAGACTGCTTCAGAAAGGTTTTTCTATGTTTACAACTACAACTACTAGAGCGGTCTTTAGTGTCTTTGCTGGCTTTATGTAGTGAACCATCATATGGTACTACATGCATGTGGTATTCCAGCACCTCCTTTACTTTACTTTACTTTACTTTACCTCCGCAGCACCAGCAAAGGCAGGTAAATTACAGCTGATGATTTATATTGGAACTTGATGGGGGCCAGTTTGACTTGGGTTGGAAGAAGAAATTCTGTTAAGTTAAGCTTTTAAGGGTTGTCATACTTTAGTTCAACAATTTTTGGGTATATCTTTGGACTTTTTGTGATTTTTATTTTTTTTTACATTTGCACAGAAATTTCACAGAACATATGCCTTTAAGTTCCCTGGAGTAGGCTTCAACCAGTATTATGATGAAGCTGAGCCATTTGAAGATGGTTTTGGTGGCTGTGGTGACCCTCTGGTACATTTCATGATGCTATCTAATCATCTCATCAGCAGTTCAATGCCAGGATCCAGGATCTAGAGTAGCTCAGTGAGAGACAGATTAGACTCTGGTGGCTGGGACTGAGTGGTTATGGTAGATACCTTTGTTCATGTTCAGTGCAACAATGGCCCCGGTGTCTATCTAGGATAGATAGTCTGGATGAAACATTTGTCATAGTACAACAACAACAACATCAATTTACATTTATGTAATCATATACAGTACAAAATCACATACAGTATGTCTCAATGGGCTTTGACAGGCCGTACAGTTGTCAGGCCCTACAGTTGTCAGTGCAGGATTGGTGATGATCAGTATCAGAATCATATTTATATTAAGTAAGTGCAGCACATACAAGGAATTTGATTCCAGTAGATGGTGTCTCTCAAGTACAATGAAGGAAAAAAAACAACAACAATGTGCAAGGGTGTGGTGTTATTGTACAAATTGTGGATTGTTTGTGATTTATAAATAACTATATCTACTTTTTATGAATAAATAGGCAAAAAACAAACTAAATCTTATATACAGAGTACATAAAGTGCAGTGTGCAATGATGGAGGTGATTTACAGTATCAGCTGTTTAGGAGGGAGATGGCGAGGGGGAAGAAGCTGGTCCTGGTCTGCAGGCTTCTATAACGTCTGCCAGAGGGCAGCAGGTCAAAGAGCCTGTGACCAGGGTGTGAGGGGTCTGAGATGATTTTCCCTGCCCTTTTCCTGGATTCCTGAATGGAGGGCAGGGGGGCACCGGTGATCCTTTCTGCTGACCGTACAGTCCGCTGCAGTCTGATCCTGTCCTGTTTAGTGGCTGCTCCATACCAGACAGTGATGGAGGAGCGCAGGACAGACTCAATGACCGCAGTGTAGAACTGGATCAGCAGCTCCTGTGAAAGACTGTACTTCCCCAGTTGCCTCAGGAAGTACATCCTCTGCTGGGTCTTTTTGAGGATGGAGGAGATGTTGGTCTCCCACTTCAGGTCCTGGGAAATGGTGGTGCCCAGGAACTTGAAGGTCTCCACAATAGACACCGGGTTGTCTGATATGGTGAGGGGGAGAAATGTTGAGGGATGTCTCCTGAAGTCCACTGTCATCTCCACAGTCTTGAGCGTGTTCAGCTCCACGTTGTGTTGACTGCACCAGAGTACCAGCCGCTCAACTTCCTGTCGGTATGTCCAAGAAAAGAAAAAGTCCAACAGGTGAAGTGGTCGAAAAGTCAAAATTGTAGTATAGAGCATCTGTCCATGTTTGGAGGTACTGGATAGTCCAGAGTAGGCTTTATTCTAGTGTCAATGTGTCCATTTACATTTATGGCATTTATCAGACGCCCTTATCCAGAGCGATCAGTAGTTACAGGGACAGTCCCCCCCTGGATCAACCTAATGGGTTTGGACTTGTTCAGCAGTCTGGGCTTTTCACTGATTGATGTGGATGGTGGCACTATTCTCACGGTGGGCTCACCCTGGCAGCAGCGCTGGCCTTCTCTGTTCACTGGCCTGGGCTGTATCACCGCATTTAACCACCAGCCCCTGCTCAAACCAGACGTGCAACCAGATGTGTGGCGCCTTCCTCTGGCTCTTCGCGATGCAGTCACTGCGGAACTCAACAACCTGCTCAAGCTGGGCATAATTGAGCGGATCGAGGCTTTACCCTGGGTCTTCAACCTGGTGCTGGCACGGAAGAAGTCCGGGACTCTCCGGCCGTGCGTGGATCTAAGGTCAGTCAACACAGCTGTTGTCCCTGACAAGTACCCGCTGCCTACTGTGGAGGAACTGGCCGCAAAATTACATGGCTCTACTGTCTTCTCCAAACTAGACCTCCGACGGGGCTATCTCCAAGTTCCGCTGCATCCCGAGAGCCGCAACCTGACCGCTTTTGTCACACACATGGGCGTCTTCCGCTATACTAGGATGGCTTTCTAACTTAGCTCTGCCCCTATCTGCTTCCAGAAAATCATGTCCACCGTCTTTGCTGCAGTTTCGGGGGTAGTGATTTATCTGGATGACATTGTGGTGCATGGTCCAACCCTCGCATCACATGATGAGCACCTGGATCACATGCTCAAGATCCTGGCAGGTCACAATCTTACGTTTAATGGGGACAAATGTGTCTGCACTGTGCCAGCGGTCGATTTTGTGGGCTTTCGGCTGTCTGGAGAGGGTACCACACCTTTAAATTCTAACGTGGAGGCTGTTCTTCGTCTCCCTGAGCCCTCCAGCCCAGCCCAGCTCGCATCCTTTCTGGGAATGACTGCATACTACTTGCGTTTTCTCCCTCAATACTCTGCCACTACAGACCCATGGGCCTGGTCCTCAGCCTGCTCCTCAGCCATCCCTCAGCTAAAGGCCCAGCTTACCTCCCCACCGGTGCTTGCTCACTTTTCTGACCTCTGATGCTTCTGGTGTAGCGCTAGGTGCCGTCCTTTCTCAGTGCCAACATGGTTCTGAGCGGCCCATTGCTTTTGCCTCCCGGTGTCTGACGCTGGCTGAGCAGAAGTATTCAGTTGGGGAGCGGGAGGCACTGGCCTGTGTCTGGGCATGTGAGTGGTGGCATATATCTTCACTTCACTCTCTGCACAGACCATCAGGCCCTAATGACCCTACTCGCATCTTCAGGCTCAGGGCACAGACTGCTCCGGCTCCACCGCTGGTCGGAGAGGCTCCTCCAATATAATTTCACTCCGTTGTTTACCCCCGGCCGGGACAATGTTGTGGCAGACCTCCTTTCCAGGGCCACTCCAGACACTCCTCCAGGCCCAGCCACGGTTACACTGGAGCCAGAGCTTATAGACATGCTTCATGGGCCTACAGGACCTCCAACTGGCTTCAGTGCAAGACTCAGTGCTGTCACAGCTTTCTGGTGCCATTTCACCAGATTAAAGATGAGCTTTAATCTGGTGAAATGGCACTCTAATGGCTCTAAATGGTCTCGCCCCACAGTACCTGAGTGAACTTTTGGTTCTTTACGAACTGCCATGCCCCCTTCGATCAATGGGTGCGGGGTCACTACTGGTACCAAAGGTGCAGAAGGTCACAGCTGGGAGCAGATCCTTCTCCTATAGAGCTCCGCAGTTGTGGAACAGCTTGCCTGTCAGTGTCCGGGATTCAGACACAGTCTCAGTGTTTAAATCCAATCTCAAAACCTATCTGTTTTCTCTGGCTTTTTGCTAAAGTCCTAGACCCTCATTTCACTTGATTTTGACGCAGTGTCAATTATATAGTCCAGTTTATCACAGAGTCCCCCTGTTAGACACAGACAAAGTTAAATTCACCCTAGTTAGGCTGTCCTAGTTAGGGTACCGGGCCACTGTAGCACCAATATACCACTATAACCACATATTTCAGTATCGGTCGTACAGTGCAACCGTCTGCTGCTGCTTCTGTTTGTTTTTCTCCGAGACACGGAATCAAGCGCCCAGACTACTGGCAGATCCCAGTGATCAGACCAGCAAATAAATCCTGGTTCCTGACAACTGCTTTACAAGGACATAACATGAAACAAACCAAAGGGTCACCACAGCCACCACCACCATTACAACTACAGCTTCAGGGATCTTCAAGTGGACCAGTAACATAATTATGGACACGTAATCTAGACCATGACACTGACTACATCCTGGACTTCTCCAACCCTACAACCGTAGGACTTATCATTATATCATATCCAACCCTGCACTGACACCATTTGCAGGCTCACTCTACCCTGGAAGGGGGTCCCTCTCTGTATCACTCCTTCCCAAGGTTTCTTCTTTTCTTTTTTTCTCTCTCCTAGAGTTTTTTTTTGTGTGGAGTTTTTCCTTGTGTGCAGAAGGGTCAAGTGTGGGGGGTGTCAACTGTAGGGCCTGTCAAAGCCCATTGAGACATACTGTATGTGATTTTGGGCTATATAAGAAATAAATGTTGTTGTTGTTGTCTCTCCTGCTGGAATGAGGTCTGTGTGGCGAGAGGACTGTGGGTAGTCATTCCTGGCAGCCTACAACCTCGTATCCTGGCCATGGCTCATGAGGGACACCTAGGCATCGTAAAAAATCAAGCAGCACTGCCGTGACAGGGTAATGGTGGCCTGGGATCGACAGGGATAATGAATTTGTGGTGAAGGACTTCTCAGCCTGCCTAGTCAGTGGAAAGACGGTTCCTCCCACACCTGTGCAGTGGCTGGACGGGCCATGGCAGCACGTTCAGATGGATATCTGTGGGCCATTCCAGGGGGTCCCATATCATCAGCGCTTTATAGTGGTTGCCTATGACCTGTACTCAATATGGCCCAAGATCTCCTCTACAGGCTCGGTCACGTCTCAGGCGGCCATGGAGTTCCTCGACTGTCTGTTCTCAAGGTGGGGCCTTCCCAACACCATTACAACAGACAGTGGGCCTCACTTCACCTCCATGAACTTTCAGACATTCCTCGGGGACAGATGGATTCGACACACACACACTGCTTTCTACCACCCAGAGGCTGTCGGTGGCGTGGAAAGATTTAACCAGACCATGAAGAACGGTGTTCTGGCTCACCTGGCCGATGGCTTGGCCTTTTGCTCAGCCCTGCAGCGCACCCTGCTTCATTACAGATCATCTCTTCATTCCACCACTGGCGTCTCCCCAGCTCTCCTCATGCTGGGTAGGGAGCTGCAGCTTCCATTAGACCGGCTGCGGCCGCAGCCTCCTCTGCTTACTGCAGCGGCCCAGCGCTGCAGGGTTTCGGCTTCTCAGCGCCGGAAGAAGCAGTCTTTTGATCGCTGATGGAAGATGACACCTTCCTGTCTGGCAGGGTCAGGGTTCGTCGGCCTCACCGGGACAACAAGCTCCTTTCCTTTTGGCCAGTGCAGATTACGGGGTGGCTGGGCTTGGCCACTTTCCGCCTGGCTGATGGTATGAAGTGGCATTTGAGCCGGCTCAAGAAGATGTCACCGCCCACCCCCCTAGACCCTTACTCCATGGCTAGTGACTTGGACCTAGTGGAGGACCTACCCGGTGATACAGGGAACCGTCCAGTGGAGGCTGGAGGCCGGGGGAGCGCAGTTTCACCACGCCCTGTCCGTGTCCGCTGTAGACCGGCTTACCTCAAGGACTATGTGACTGAATGTGACACCATGTAGTTAGCCCGTCACGTGGCAGAATAACCCACATGTCTATTCTGGCATTCCGGGTAGTCGACCCCGGTCGCCTAGTTATATTGTGCTGTTTGTGTTCCTCCTGGGGGGGAGAAAATGCTACATATGGTCATGGGCAGTGTTGGGCAGTGTACGTTTTTGCGTGTGTTCCAGGTTGTGGGTGTTGCTGTAAGGTATTGTGGGTCAGCGCTGCTTTGTGTTAGCCGCCAACAGCATTAATTGTTGCGATTCCTGGAGTGACTGATTTATAGAATTTTAACCAAAACCATGATTTAAATAAATGTGATTATTTTTACAACCCCATCCGTCAGAATCAAGACATTGGAGAGAGTCAGGGTACAGGTGAAGATCAGTCCACCTGAAGAAACACCAGTAGCCATTTGGAATTATGAACAAACATCTTTTTATTCTGTCCTCTTCGCTTTTCTTCATGGCAGCTGCCTGGCACAAGGGTGCCCGTGTTCCCCCTGGGAAGCTTCACCATTGTTCCATATTTTCACCATTTGTGTATAGGGGCTGTCACTGTGGTTCGCCGGATCCAAGTTCTTTGGATCTCTGCATGATGTTTAGCTTTTGAGGATCTTTTGGTCTACATGATTTTGTTTAAGTGATTTTTTGATTGATAAGAGGTGTGGCATTAGTCAGGCCTGGTGTGTGGCTAGAGACATTGTACTCAGGTGTGATGACCCACTGTTAAAGTTAAGTTTTAATAGAAGGATGCAATGAGTCACACAGTGCCACATACAGCCATGGCCAAAGGTTTTGAGAATATAATACTGGTTTCACAAGGTTTGCTGCTTGCATGTTTATTATGGCAGATTGCATATACTCCAGAATGTTATGAAGAGTGATCAGATGAATTGCAATGTCTCTTTGCCATGAATTTAATCCAAAATAAAAACATTTCCAGAGGAGAGTCAGAGGAGATGCCTTTACATGCCTTCATTTCTGTGATTCCTGTTCTGGTTGGTGCAAATAACCAGAATGTTTGCTTTTTCTGGTGCTTCCGAATTACATGTATTGTTGTCATCTGTTTGAATTGGTCCCATCCCGTCTTTGTCTGTGTGAGGGGCCATGTGTTTGTGAGTGTGTTTGCATCCTCTCCTGTCCAACTTGACAGAATGGTTGAACCAGAATGACAGGAACATTACACAACCCTCACACTCATGTACACTTGTGGGCGACACAATGCAAGCACTACTGTTATGTCATAGAAAGCTCCCTATTAGTGCTGCACGATTAATGTAATCGCAATCGTAATCGCGATGTCAGTCTGTGCGATTACACAAATGCAAAAAGCTGTGATTTAAATGATTAGTACATGGATTGGATCGGCAACATGTCCGATCCATTCTCTCATTCTCTCAAAGTTTGCGAGCTGACTGAAGTCTCACTTCAGTCAGATGTGACGTGTTTGGTCACATGACTTTCGATTCGGAGACATATGGTTAGACGGCGCATGACGCACTGCATCGTACGTCAACGTCGCCGCCATATTGCGATAGGCTCTGCTGTGGCGTGAAGCATGTACATGTCTATGGAGAGAAGTGCATAAAAATGCCTCACTCTTGTGCTGCTTGGGGCTGTACAAACCGCTGTACGCTCCAAACCAGATCTCAGGGGATTACATTTCATAGGTAATTGTTTTGAATATATTTGGCCATTATAAAATCCCGTTTTATAAGTCTTAACCTTAGCTAAGCTAGGCTAGCGAAGATATGCATTCCTGTGTTCAAGTCAGCCTCCAAACAACGTTTTGGCTAAACGTAGGCATTAACTATTTAGACTGTTCTTAGCTGTTTAGTTAACTTTTCTCAAACTTTGAAGGTTTCCTAAAGAAATTCACCTCAGTTTACAAATCTTAACCCTAGCTAAGCTAGCAAAGCTATGCATCCCTGTGTTCAAGTCAGTTCAAAACAACGTTTTGGTTAAAGGTAAGAACTATAATACGGAATTTTATAATGGCCAAATATTATGAGAGGCCGTTTAGGAAATATTTCAGAGTCGTGACGTCGCTCTCCCTTCCTGACGGAAGATTCTCTGTCTCCCGAGCGCCGCCGCGCTACCAGCCACATTTGTTTTTTACTTAGCTCATGGAGCAGTGGTGGCCTAGCGGTTAAGGAAGTGGCCAGGTAATCAGAAGGTTGCCATTTTCGAATACCGATCCGCCAAGGTTTTTTTTTTTTTCAACTAACCCATTATTTAATATTACAAATTACAAGGCACATTTCACATATTAAGGAATAGCTTCAGAGCATTGTAAACTGAGCAAAAATAGTACAAAATATTACAACATATATCACCACAACAAGAAATTAAAATAAATTAAAAAAATAAACAAACAAACTGATCGTTGTTACTTACAAGAGGACTTCCAGTTCTTATATTAAGTTGTCTATATACTGGTATAATGATTGGGTTTTAGTATTTTTACAGTGACTTAGCACTTCCTTGAATAAATTTATTTCATTTGCAAAAATCTTGAAAATGGGGGTGATTTTTAGAAATCGAGACTTATGAATAAAAAAATTTGCCATAAGCATTAAGTTATTATTACAGTATTCTGATTCTTCATCTGATGAGTCTTCATCATCTCCTATCAGACCAACCCTTATTATCTCAAAGCTCAAAGGTGGAATTGAGTTTTTACACATTATCCAATTTTGAAAATCATTCCAAAAAATATGTGTGACATTGCAAGCAAAAAAGAGGTGTTCAATCCGATCCGCCAAGGTGCCACTGAGCAAAGCACCGTCCCCACACACTGCTCCCCGGGCACCTGTCATAGCTGCCCACTGCTCACCAAGTGTGAGGTTAAATTTAGAGGACACATATGTGTGTGCTTTTCACCTGTATCTGTGAGCATTTCATATGTGTGTGTGCGTGCTTTTTACCTGTATCTGTATGAGTGTTTCATATGTGTGTGTGTGAGTTTTCAGTAGTATAAATGCATGCTTGTTAGTTTCATATGTGAATGTGTGTGTGTTTCACATGTGTTTGTGTAACAAAATCTGAAATATTTCCTAAACGGCCCCTCATAAAATATAATCAAAACAGTTGTTTAGCCTTACCAGAGTTTGTTGTTCGACAGTAATGTAATGAGTTTTTTGTGATTATTTAATTTTGTAGAACATTGTATTTTGAAAGCACTGGGCATTTCAGATTGTTATAAGTAGTTTGTATGTTTCACTTTGAAATGAAACATTTCACTATTAGTAATTTCTATGCGACTTTTCATTGATATACAAGCAAGTGTCCTTTATCATATCGAAAATCGCATATCGCAATATTGATCTCAATAATCGCAATATGTCTTTTTCCCCAAATCGTGCAGCCCTACTCCCTATACACTATAACAATCCTCCTAATAGAATACAGTGATCTCCAGCATGTCTTCAGCAAACTAGCCACATGGCGCACTTCTCACCAGCACTGGGATTGCTGTATAGATCCTGGGAACACATCCTATCGGGAGCGCATTTACTGTCTGTGATCAGAGCACCAGCGATTGAAGAAACCCTCCAACACACATTTATTCTCTGTTCCACCTCCTTCTTCTCTGTGCCTATTGTTAATAGAATTAGAAATGTTATTTGATAACTGTTGGTAAGCATGTGTGTAAACCATGTGGGTATGTGTGCAAGAGAGTAACATTTGCAATCTTTCCTTTCTGTGCTGTTAGGTGTGCTGTTGGACTCAAAAAATATGCGCTCTGATGTGGATCAGGATTTTTTCTTCATGTTCAGCATTATGGATGAGAACCTCAGCTGGTACCTGGAGGAGAACATTTCAAAATTTTGTTCTGAATCATCTAAAGTCGACCGCTTTGAGGAGAGCTTTCAGAAGTCGAATAAAATGCACTGTGAGCTGATTACTTTTCACATTTAATCACACTGTGAAATTGAAAAGATAATATACACTGAGCAGCCACAACTTTAAGACCGATGACATCTATCAAGGCCTGAGATTTACTATGCTTGAACATAGTTGATGGTATTATCCACTGTGATCCAAAACGGTACACCCCTCGCAATTTTGTATATATTTTTGCTATTTTATTTCTTTGGGAAAAGACTGAAGATATGACATTCGATACAGCTTCTCTTAGGGGTCGCTACAGTGGACCAACCGGTCTGGTTGTCCACACAGTGTCAGGATTGGCTACAGCTGATGTTGCCAGGTGTAGCCAATCAGGACATCTTTTAAAAAGACGGCGATTTCCGCCCCTCTGGAGCTCCAAAAAACACAAACTTGATTGTCAGAACTCAAAATACATACATAAGCGACCAGGTTCGCACCAGAGTTCACAAAAATGTTGGAGCTCCAGAGGGGCGGAAATCACCGGCTTTTTAAAAGATGTCCTGATTGGCTACACCTGGCAACATCAGCTGTGGCCAATCCTACCACACAGACACTTGGCAAAAGCTTGACAAATTGTGGGATGCCTTTCCCACAATTTTCCCACCACAGGGTGGTAGTAGCCTAGTGGGTAACACACTCGCCTATGAACCAGAAGACCCAGGTTCAAATCCCGCTTACCATTGTGTCCCCGAGCAAGACACTTAACCCTGAGTTGCTCCAGGGGGGGGACTGTCCCTGTAACTACTGATTGTAAGTCGCTCTGGATAAGGGCGTCTGATAAATGCTGTAAATGTAAATGAACCCAATGAATGCATGGTCACTTGCATCCCCAGTGGCTGAGTTAGTGTACCGCTTGTGTAACAAAATAACTAACACCAGTAGTCCAGTTGTAAACGCAATTCAGGGGGATGGTGATTTTATTGTTTATCAGACATATTTTGTGCTGATGACAGTGTTCCCTTTTTAGCAAAAATATAATGAATATATTCCACTTTCCTAAAACAACATGCATGGTGTGGATGTCAAATAATCAGATTTACTCCCAAAATTCTGGTGTGTGCATTGCACTCTGATTGTAACCTACTGTTATGGCTACAAATTGTCTCTGCTGCAGTAGACTACTATGTGAGCGCGTGTTGGACAAAAGGAGAAAGAAACGAAACGTGAGCCGCAACCCCACACGGATGTTGTCGTTGGCATTTTAGGTTGAATTGGGGACGGGGCAGAATGAGAGGGAAGAGGAGAGGGGTGACGAGATGATCAGGATACTGGTTGGAGGTGAAGAAGGAGCCGAGTCGAGTTGACTGATGCCAATCAATGACTGAGCGGCTGGCAGTGGCCATCTTGCCAATTTATTGAGTCACGTTACCTCATCTCTGTATTGCTCCCAGTCACATGGATGGAATCATGTGACACTATCCGGGTGACACTTGACGCTGTAAAATGCATAATTGAGGGCGTGTTCAGAACAGCGCTTAAACGTGGCTAAGAGGCCGTTTTTCTTGAAACAAAATACATTTTTTTACAGCATTATCTTTAAAAATGCGTTGTGAACCTGAGCTCTGTTGGCATGCCGTAGTGGAGGGGGAAGGGGAGGGAGGGCCTAATAGGAAATTTACATATGCACCTGATTGTGGTGCCCTGATCCATCCAAGGTGGATGGGCTTAATGGATTGGGACTCCATAAAATTGCAGCTGGGCTGCTACATTAAAGTGGACTCTGTTACTTACGTTATGTATGTGTTCAGTTCCTGGAAATTGCCACACGCCTGTGGGTTAGTTTGTGTTTGTTCCTTGGTTAATTCCCTGGCTTTGGCCCTTGAGCCATTTTTCTTTTTTTTGTTATTAATAAATCCCTTTGTCCAGATGTCCAGTCTCTGCACTTCCTTCTGCCATCAGCCCGGGGTCGTGACATATTACTACTACTACTTAATAGGGGGGGGGGTTACATCCCTCCTCATCCACCCTCAACTCGAGTGCTGCTAACCTGCTGGCAATGAATATGAGTGCACTCCAAATTGTCCAAATTTTACAATGTCACCAAGTGGCTTACATCAGTGCTGAAGGCCCCTAGTGGGCAGACATAGACAACAGTTGCAATGAAAAACTCCCTGAAAAGGGAAGGAACTTTGAGAGGAACCAAGGCTCAGTGAGTGAAACCCATCCTCACAGATGTAACCTATCAGGTCACAGATCTAGTGCAGTGTCAACAGCATCCAGGGATTGTCCGGAAAGTCTAAAATTAGCAGTGTCCACTGGTAAAGTCCATTTAGTAGTCATATGCTAATATCAGGTATCCATCCAGAAATGTACAACCCACACTGGAGTGAATGAAAAAGAGGAAGTGAGTATAAAGTTAATAAGATGTAAATATATAAAGAAATGAGGTAAGGGACTATGTTTCTGGCAGCAATAACTAATGCAGCTTTACTGATGGTGAAGGTAGTGTTGACTAAAAGCTTTAAAGTATAGATAAGTTATTAGTTTAGATTTAAATATCAAGACTGTATCTGATGCCTGAATACTCATTGTTCCATAGTTTTGGGGCTCTATTTCCAGCTGTGGCTATGCAGGACAAGAAGCAAGCCTGCTCTGGCTGAATAAAGGGATTGTGATACAAGACTACTAAGTTATTAAGGTAAACTGGACCATGACCGGGCAAGGTTTTATAAGTAAGAAGAACGATCTCAGTATTATTTTTGGTAATCTCAGATGAACACATCCAAAAGTCATTAGTGCCAATGTGAATTGTGATTTTACAATATCTATGTTTATTTCATTTACATTATTTACATTTACATTTAAGGCATTTGGCAGATGCCCTTATCCAGAGCGACTTACAACGTGCTTCCATGTTACCATGGATGAAGTGATCAATTCTGGTTCACTAGGACCCCCAACTATGAATACAATCTTTTTATTCACTCTGTTGTAGTTTCTATACATAAGTCAGACAAGAAGAAGGTTACAAGTTCATCTAAATATTCTCTAAAGAGGAAGGTCTTGAGCTGTCATTTGAAGGTGCTCAGTGACTGAGCTGTTCTGACCTCGAGGGGACGTTCATTCCACCACCGAGGGGCCAAGATGGAGAAGAGTCTAGATAAGTGTCTTCCTTTTACCTTCAGAGATGGAAGGAGCAGGTGAGCAGTACTGGAGGCTCGGAGTATACGAGGTGCAGTGCGAGGTGTAATAAGGGCTGTGAGGTAGGATGGTGCTACATGTTTGGCTTTGTAGGCCAGCATCAGTATTTTGAACCTGATGCGTGCAGCTACTGGAAGCCAGTGGAGGGAACGTAGCAGAGGGGCGGTGTGGGAGAATTTGGGAAGGTTGAAGATTAGTCATGCTGCTGCATTTTGTATGAGTTGTAGAGGTTGGATGGTACATAGAGGTAGACCAGCTAGAACGGAGTTACAGTAGTCCAGTCGTGAGATTACTAAGGACTGAACCAGTAGTTGGGTGGCCTGGGTTGACAGATAAGGGCGGATTCGTCTGATATTGTAGAGAAGGAATCTACATGAGCGTGAAAGGTTGCTGATGTGTGTAGAGAAGGAGAGTTGGTTGTCTATTGTTACTCCCAGGTTGAGGGCTGTTGTAGAAGGAGAGAGCTGTGAGTTGTCCAGGTAAATAGCAAGATCCTGATGTGGTGAAGAATCTGCTGGAATCAATATTAGTTCAGTTTTGGTGGGATTGAGTTGGAGGTGATGGGCTGCCATCCAAGATGAGATGTCGGTTAGACATGCAGAGATTTTGGAAGCAGCATGTAGATCAGAGGGAGGAAAAGAGAAAATGAGTTGTGTACCATCGACATAGCATTGGTAGGATACTCCATGTGAGGAAATGACCTCACCAAGTGATCTCGTGTAGAGGGAGAAAAGAAGAGGACAGAGTACTGAACCTTGAGGTATGCCAGTGGCGAGTCTATGTGAGGTAGAGGTGGATCCTTTTCAAGTCATTTGGTAAGATTGCTCATCAAGGTAGGAAGCAAACCACTGCCATGCTGAGCCCCGAATTCCAATCCTCTTCAGGATAGACAAGAGAGTATTGTGGTTAACTGTCAAATGCTGCAGAGAGGTCGAGGACAATACGAACTGATGACAGTTTTGCTGATCTGGCGCATGTATATTCTCAGAAACAGCCAGAAGGGCCGTCTCAGCAGAGGAGGGAAACTGGTCTGTAATTGTTGATATCTGTAGGATCAGCGGTGGGTTTCTTTAGGACTGGAAGAACCCTGTCTGTTTTAAAGGCGGATGGTACATGGTCAGATGAGATTGAGCTGTTTATGATATAAGAAATGAAAGGGATGAGGTCAGGAGAGATGGTTTGGAGCACTGCAGAAGGGATTGGATCTAGTGGACAGGTGGTTGGATTGCCTGTATTATATGAATGATTTCATCCGATGTGAGCTTAGAAAACTGATTTAGTGCAATTGTAGAATCTTCAGAGGGTAAAGTAGGATTTGTGGTGGATCATTTTTACATTTTTACATTTCTTAAAATAGTATCACCAGAATTCAAGAGCGTGTTTTTCAGTGTGAGTTGCGTGTGAGTGGTGTCTGTTATGAACATGACTAGGTCATCGTTCAGTAACCCGGATGGACTCATGCTAACGCTCTGAAGCTGCCGGAGATCTACACAATAATGTCAGAACTACCTACAATATGCACTGTCTAGTGTGTGACACACTCTGTCATTTAAATTTAGGAATCTTAAGAATGCCTCAGCCTCACTAACCATAGAGTTCGAATGCTTGCAATTCGTCTTCAGACTAATCACTAACCCACATCTTTCTCAAGCAAACACGGCTTTACTGCTAGTGAATGCAGAAGCATAACTAGAGATGATAAACATTCTGTAGTAAGAGCATAAGAAGGTAGAAGAATTCATAACTTACGAGCGTGATCTGTAGTGTTACCACCTTACCACCAGGAGTCAGTGTCAAGGCCAGCATATTATATTTCTTCCTTCACACTAACGAACCACATCATGGAGGATGGCTGATTGGGCACAGTTTGGAAATATTCACTTTTGTACTCACTTTTGTTGTCAGTGGTTTAGACATTAAAATGTGTGTTTAGTCATTTTAAGGGGATGGCACATTTACACAAGTTGTACACAAACTACTTTGTATCAAAGTATCATGTCTTCAGTGTCATTCTAAGGAAAGATATAATAATATTTTTACTAAAATATCAGGGGTGTACCTTTTTTCTTCAGTCAATGAAAATGCAAATTGGAAATACAGTATGTGTTCATTTATCATTTGCTGGGGTGGCAAAACAATGGTGCATTACAATAATTTTTTTCAAAATTCTAATACATTTATATAAAAATGCCTAATTGTGCAGGACTCTAAGACATCTAAGAAATCAATGCCTTAATTGGTAAGGATAGCTTTGGCTGTCTGACCGGGAGGTGTTTTTAATGTTGTGGCTGATTGGTGTATATATATTCACTAGCACATTTGCCTCACATCAGTTTTTCTCTCAATAGCAATAAATGGCTTTGTGTTTGGCACCCTGCCCGATGTTTCGCTGTGTGTTGGTCAGCCTGTATCTTGGCATCTCTTTGGAATGGGAAATGAGGTTGACATTCACTCTGCAAACTTCCGTGGCCACACAGTCCTTGAACAAGGTCACCGTAGTGATGTCATCAGCCTGTTCCCTGCCTCATTTGCCACAGCAAAAATGGTTCCTTCAACAACAGGCCGGTGGTTACTGAGCTGCCAAGTCAATGATCACCTTAAAGGTATGCCCATAGCCATTATCACTTCATGGTCAAAGTCAATAATCATAAAGGATTGTGGAGCATTCATAAACCACCTATTAATTAAAGCTTGTTCTCATGCTTGTCTTGTACTTTAGTGTGTATGATCGCTCTCTCTTTCCTGTCCCCCACCCAGCGGGCATGTGGGGCTTCTTCAATGTGTCTTTATGTGGATCCAGACCTGATATTCAAATTGAGAGTTCAGGACGTGAGCGCCATTATTACATCAGTGCAGAAGAGGAGGAATGGAATTATGCTCCATATGGTGTGAACAGAAAAACGAACATACCCTTAACTGCCCCAGACAGGTAAATACACACTCTCATATCCGGCTGCAGTAAAAATTACATTACAGTGACTTTCATTGTCATGAATGCAAATGTACTCTCTGCAGTGACTCTGCAGTCTTCTTTAATCGGGAGAACGGTCATCTTGGGGGAAAGTACTGGAAGGTTCGATATGTGGCATACACTGATCACACATTCACCAAACGGCAAGGGCTGCATAGCTCAGAAGAGTACCTTGGAATCCTCGGTATGTCCATTAAGTTTCTGTTTGGTTATAGGTTAAAATATTCTCTCTGATTAACACACAAACACACACACCCAAACAATGTCATGGAGACATGTCCAACCATGGGCACATTTGTCCGTAGCTACCCAATAGGCGTGTCTCTGACCTGCTGGCCAGGTTCCAAACCGCCAACGGTTGCTCTTAGTTCTGAGGAAACCACCACCTCTCGCCCCCTTGGGGGTAGCTTTACTCGATACACAACCTCTCCTAGATGCTCCTGGACAGGGCATGGCCTCATGCAGTCACTGTCCAATGTTCCACGCAAAATGTCTTTCCCCTGGCCAGTATGTCCTTTTCTGACACTGTGCAGCCTCCTCAGAGCATATTCGTGAAGCTGGCTCCGCCACAACTGATCCCTCACCTGGGATGGGTGTCCAAAGGCCATTTCTGCAGGTGTCCTCAACTTCTCAATAGCTTGAGAAGGACAGGAGTAAATCATGATGAGTCTTGAACTGCTGTGCGGCAGGCCATTAAGACTCCTACTAGAGGGGACAGCTGCACCCCCAAAGTGGCGCTCTGTGCATGGAAGCAGACCTATAACATCCTCCCCCACCCATTGCATCAGTTCCCCAACCTGAAACTGCTGCAACTATGCTGGAGGACTGACCTTATGGTCCCTTCCAAGCTGCGCAGAGGTGGCAGCATGGACAAATATTCTCCGCACCCATGTAAAGAGCAGTCACTTCAAGTTAAAGTGAAGTGAAAGTGAAAGTGAAGTCACTTGTGATACACAGCAGCACAGTACACAGTGAAATTTCTCCTCTGCATTTAACCCATCACCCTGAGTGTGCAATGGGCAGCCCAGGGAGCAGTGTGTGGGGACCTCAGTGGCACCTCAGTGGCACCTTGGCGGATCAGGATTCGAACCGGCAACCTTCTGATTATGGGGCCGCTTCCTTAACCGCTAGGCCACCACTGCCACTATGTAATCCCCCTGTCACTTGGGTCCAGAAGCATCAGGCAAGACAGCGCATCCTCAGCCAAACAGAGCCAGCTCTAACACTTTCTGGTCTTCTGACAGTCCGCTTGCTTTAGCTAACAGTTCGATTTGAGCATGGATACCAAATAAAACATTTGAGACAGTAGGCATTAGCTTAGATATAGTACATTTACATTTACAGCATTTATCAGACCCCTTTATCCAGAGCGCCTTACAGTCAGTAGTTACAGGGACAGTCCCTCCCTGGAGATGCTCAGGGTTAAGTGTCTTGCTCAGCGACACAAAGGTAGTAAGTGGGGGTAGTAATGTTTTTCCCTTTATCCTTTTGTCTTCTCCCTCTGTGGATAGGTCCTATCATCCGTGCAGAGGCTGGAGATGTTGTGGTGGTAACATTTCTCAACAATGCAACAGAGACCTTCAGCATTCAGCCTCATGGACTTCAGTATGAGAAACAATATGAGGGAGCATTATACTATGATGGTTCGAAAAGATGCACTCAAACATTTATTCATATTTCAGAATGGCCAATTGCCTTCCCATCCCATCATTAAAGACACTCTTTGTACCTTAATACGGCTTGTGATGGTAGATAACTTACAATACCAATGATAAGTACAAGATAAAGAGTGTGTACATAGTTATGGGAAAAGAACCTGGTTATGATTTATTAGTGTAAAATGTGAATAATTTCCCCCAGATCTGAAGATTTTGTTCAGAAGTAATTTTAGACAAATATAATGAATGAATGAAATGATGTTGAAATAATCAATTTTCAGTACCAATGTTTATTACCACACCAAATCATTATGTTATTATTGGTGCCATGTGGTATAACACCATCATTTATATTTGTACAATTATTAGTTAATACAAATACAGAACTACTTCAGGTCTGGGTCTCTGCAGAAGCCATGCTTCTGTGCAGAACTTGGATGAATGAAAGAAATGAAGTTCATGTCATTGTATATGCTCTGTGTTTCAGGCTCTATTACGAGCGCAGACAGTGTTGGGCCAGGGGAGCGCTTCACCTACCGTTGGAAAGTGCTTGAAGGGCCCTCTCTCTCAGATCCGGCCTGTCTGTCGTACCTGTATTACTCTTCCCATGATCCTCTCCGTGACACAACCTCTGGCTTGATTGGACCTTTACAGGTGTGCAAGAGAGGAGCGCTGGATGACAGTGGAATGCAGGCAAGACACACATCCGACAGATACATACATACACAACTACATTTACAGGAAAGGAGCGAAGTGGTCAGATGACGCATCAATGCATTAAGATTTCGGGCTCTTAACTTCATCCTGGGCTAAGGCACTAGGCGCATATTGTAAAGCTTGCAACACTGAAAAACAGTGAACATAAGCTGCTGGACCAGTTCTAGGTTTGGAAGGAGTGGCTTGAATAGCAAAAGCAGTAGATGAGAAGACCAGAGACAGAACCTTGAATTTTAAAGCTGTCAGTTTACTGGAATTACACATACAATAACACACAGCTACACATACACACTCACAACAGTAGCAAAATGAGTTTGACTCAACGTCCCCTTTTTTTCTCGTCACAGTGCATTACAGTCTTTTTTCCTCTGAATTCTACACACAACACCCCTTAATGACAATGTGAGTTGTTTTTGAGAAGGCACATATATGTAAGTATTCACAACCTTTGCCATGTAGGGTCCATCCTGTTTCTCCTGGTCATGTCTCCTGAGATGTTTCTGCAGCTTAATTGTGGAAAAAAATGTTTATTGGACCTGATTTGCAAAGACACAAACCCATCCATATAAGGTCCTACAGTTGACAGTTCATGTCACAAACCAAGTATGAAGTCAAAGGAATTGGCTTTAGACCTCAAAGACAGGATTGTCTCAAGGCACAAATCTGAGGAAAGTTACAGAAAAAGTTCTCCTGCTTTGAAGGTCCCAATGAGTACAGTGCCCTCTATCATCCAAAGGGGAAGAAGTTCAAAACCACCAGGACTCTTCCTAGAGCTGGTTGGCCACCTAAACTGAGCAAATGGGGGAGAAGGGCCTTAGTCAGGGAGGTGACCAAGAACCCGATGGTCACTTTGTCAGAGCTCCTGAGGTCTGACAGAGGAGAACCTTTTAGAATGACAACCATCTCTGCAGCAATCCACCAATCATTCCTGTATAGTAGAGAATGCCAGGCGTGAAACCAGGCACCGCTCATCACAAGGCCAGTACCATCCCTACAGTGAAGCATGGTGGTGGCAGCATTATGCTGGGGGATGTTTTTCAGCTGCAAGAACTGGGAGACTAGTCAGGAAAGAGGGAAAGATGACTTCAGCTATGAGACATCCTGGATGAAAACCTACTCCAGAGTGCTCTTGAACTCAGACTGGGGTGACGGTTCATCTTTCAGCAGGACAATGACCCTAAGCACCCAGCCAATATATCAACAACAACATTTATTTCTTATATAGCCCATAATCGCATACAGTATGTCTCAATGGCTTTAATATATCAACAGAGTGGCTTCATGACAACTCTGTGAATGTTTTTGAGTGGCCCAGCCAGAGCCCAGACTTGAATTCGATTGAACATCTCTGGAGAGATCTTAAAATGGCTGCAACCAACCTAATGGAGCTGAAGAGTCAGAGCTCTTTCCTGAGAGGTGCTACAGAAAAGAATAGGCAAAACTGGCCAAGGATAGTTTAGCCAAACCTGTAACATTATATTCAAAATGACTTGAGGCTGTAATTGCTGCCAAAGGTGCATCAACAAAGTGTTGAGCAAAGGCATTGAATACATATGTACATGTGATTTCTCAGTTTTTTTATTTTTCATGAATTAGCCAAAACTTTTAAGTAAACTTTTTTCATGTTGTCATTATGGGGTGTTGTGTGTAGAATTCTGGGGGGAAAATGAATTGAATCTATTATGGAATAAGGCTTGTAACATAACACAATGAAAAAGTGAAGTGATTGTCATTGTGATACACATTGTTTAACCCATCACTTAGTCAGCAGTGGGCAGCCATGAAAGGCACCCAGGAAGCAGTGTGTAGGGACGGTGCTTTGCTCAGTGGCATCTCAGGGCCACAGCTGCCCCGCGGTGGAATACTTTGTGGCTGCACTGTAGGTTCAGGATAATTTCTGAAAATATCTGTCCTAATTATTGTCAACTAGGTGTTTCCTTCTAAGACCTGTCTGTATAATTACTTTTAGGTTTCTAAACTGTTTACATCCCTTTTTCCTTTTTATGACTCTTTTGCAGAAGAGTGCAAATCTTGCTATAGCACCCTTTTTTACTGACCCTTTAAATCCCTTTAGTGTTCACACAGCAATAAAGTTGGCAGGTTATTATCTCATCAGCTTAAGCAAATTCAGGCTAGCCACATGATATCTGAGATCCACACGACGCATGGCACAGTATCAAACCAGCCAACCACCATAAATGAACAATTCAAGGAATTTTATAGGTATAAAGGTACATTTGAATTGTTCATTTATGGTTGTTGGTCGTGTGAATCTCAGATATCGTGTGGTCCACTTCTCAGGTCCATGTCAGTTCATCTGAAATACATACATTTCTTGATCAGTTAGAATATTACCTGTGAAGACTGGTCACGTTTGGACCTTGGAATATCTTGCGAAGATATAGAACAAGCTATTAATTCCATGCAAAATTCACCTGGTCCAGATGGATTCCCAATTGAGTTTTGTAAAGTTTTTTTCATCCAAGGTGACCCTCTTTTAAGTAAACTTTTTGAGGAAATTCTCTCCCAAAAGAAACTGCCCTGTACAATGACCCAGGCAGTCATAGTGGCTTTACTACAAAAAGATCCACGTAAATGTGGTTCATATCGACCAATAAGTCTCCTTTCATGTGATTATAAAATTCTTTCAAAGGTCCTGTCCTGCCACCTGGATTCAGTGATACCTAAAATAATTGACTTGGACCAAACAGGTTTTATACCAGGCAGGCAACGCTGTTTGTTCAATATATTATATTTTTTCCACTCAACTCTCCAGCCTGAAATCGTTATCTCTTTAGATGCTGAAAAGGCGTTTGACCAGGTTGAGTGGGACTATTTATTTGAGGTCTTGGAAAGATTTGGTTTTGGTCCAACATTTATATCATGGGTTAAAATAATGTATAATTCACCACTGGCCTCTGTACGATTATTTCCCTTTGCATCGTGGTACAAGACAGGGTTGCTGTCTGTCACCTTTCCTTTTTGATTTAGCTATAGAGCCTTTGGCGATGAGAGGATTACAGGTGTAACCAGGTTCAATAAGGTGTCACTTTATGCAGATGACCTTCTAATACATCTGTCTAACCCTTTAGAATTCATACCAGTCCTCATGGAACTATTACGGTCATATAGTTTAATTTCAGCCTAACTGGGAATTAATGTCCCCCGTTCTTATAAGGACCTTTATGCGCGCAATTTTAAAACAATTTACTTGAGCGCACAGAAAACGATTTCTCACAATGGTCTTCATTGCCCATTTCTTTCGCTGGAAGAGTGAAATTTATTCCAAATTATTCCTATTTTCCTAAAGCAGCAGGTGGTATGTATTACTATTGGGCAGCAAACATCAGTAAATTAATATACCAGATCTTTGCGTGGCGTGATAATCCTGGCCCTGCTTGGGCAGACATGGAATTGCGGGGTGATTCAGGGCTTTGTCCTATTTGGCTCCAGTTTAGGAAACATTTTTGTATAAAGCAACTAAGCTTATTTTCTCCCCTTTTGAATAACCATCTTTTCTTACCATCTCAAACGGATGCAGCATTTCAAACCTGGCACAACAATGGCTTGATCTTTATCAAAGACCTTTTCACTGAAGGAACACTTATGACATTCGAAACATTGCAAAAATGTTACAATTTTTCCAAATCTCATTTCTGTAGATTCCTACAGATTAGAAGTTTTGTGAGCAAACACTTTAGATCTTTACATTCACCAGCTAAAAATGCTGCAGATGAAATTCTTGCTCTGGACCCCTTCATGAGAAGCAGTTTTTAAAAATGATGTACTCTGATCCAGAACATTTATTCACCCTCATGGGAGAAAACTAAAGTGGCATGGGAACAGGATCTTAACATTGTAGTTACGGGTGAGAGCTGGCAACAGTGCCTAGAAGCTATTCATACCTCCTCGGTCTGTATTAGACAATGTTTGATCCAGTTTAAAGTACTACATCGTCTACACTACTCATTAGATAAACTAGCAAAAATGTTTCCTAATACCAGCTCGGAGTGCCTACGATGTCACCAAGGGCCAGCTACTTTAGGCCACATGTTCTGGAACTGCCAGTCATTGTCCAACTTCTGGGAAAATATTTGCATAGTCTTGTCATCTTTATGTAATAGAACGATTGAACCTACACCATACATCTCTATTTTTGGGATCCCCCCTCCAGATATAATTCTTACGATATCTCAAGCAAAGGTGGTAGCTTTCGCCTTATTAATGGCCAGAAGACTTGTTCTGCTGTTGTGGAAAGCCGCCCTCTTTCAATGGTTGGATCAAGTGAAAGTGACGTGATGCAGCACAGCACACGGTGCACACAGTGAAATCTGTCCTCTGCATTTAACCCATCACCCTGACTGAGCAGTGATCCACCAAGGTGCCACTGAGCAAAGCACCTTCCCCACACACTGCTCCCCGGGCACCTGTCATGGCTGCCAAGGTTAAATGCAGAGGAAAAATTTCACTGTGTGCACCGTGTGCTGTGCTGCTGTGTGTCACAAGTGACAATCACTTCATTTCATGTTGCATGAGTATGACTGTGGATGAATATGTATATATGTTTGTTTGTTTCAGAGTGAAGTTGACAGAGAATTTTTCCTGTTCTTCTCTGTGATCGATGAGAATCTCAGTTTTTATCTGGACAAAAATATTGAAAGTTTTGGAAATGAGGAGAGCAAAGTACATGATGAGGAATTCATTGAGAGCAACAAGATGCATGGTACAGTGTTTTTCTGAGGAAGCATATTTTGGATACATTAAACATGTACACACCCCTAATAAAATGTCAGGCGTTTATGATTGAAAAAATAAACCACAATAATTAAATACAATCTTTTCAGAGATTTGATGTGACCTTAAATAAATATTATAATTAATAATCTAAAAAGCGGAGAAAATATGGAGCAAAGAAAATAGACTGCTGAGAGACCTACAACAGCCCTGAACGAGCTGTAGGAATTTCTGAATCTGTGAATGTATGTCACATGTCTGGATTATGGTGTTGAGTTACAAGATAGAGGCCTTGTCTTACAAAGACAAACATTCAGAATCATGTACAATGTGTTGTGGTCTGATGAAAGGTTGAACTTTTTGACCACAAATCCAAAAAGTAAACTGTAAAAAACAGCACTCAGCATTACCAAAAGAACTCTGTACCTCTGCTGGATCTGGGACTTTAGGGGGAATTATCAAAAATCTGTCACATTTGCCTAAAACCTTCAGCGTGCTAGGAAGATAAAGATTACAATGGCCAATTCCCTCTTCTACTCATCTCACTTTTCCAAACTCTCATGCTCGTGTTGATTTGCTCTCCACGATATTAGAAGGATTCGTCCATTTTTATCAACACAGGCTACTCAGATACTTGTCTCATTTCCCAAATGGACTACTGTAACTCAGTCCTGGTTGGTCTTCCTTGATCTCTCCAGCTGAGCCACAACACTGCATCACATCACTTCACAGCCACATTCCATCCAAGAAAGGCCTAATACCCTCCTACCTCAGATCCCTCATCACTGGGATCATTATATTATGTTAAAGGGATGAGGCAGTAGTGTAAGCAAAATATATGAAACTATGTGATGAATCAGCTAAAGTCTGAATAAGATAAGATAATTTTTATTAGTCCCACAAGTAGGACATTTGCAGTGCTGTAGCTACAGACGAAAGAACCACAGCCAAGCAGGTCTGGCATTCACTGTCTCTGGCAATGTACAAAACACGGATCTAGTATGATGTACCTAAATATATTTATTTTAAAGAAGAGACTATGGAACATTTTCACTTATTAGGTATGTTAGGTATCCTGTTCTAGGGTCAGGAATGTAGACAAAAGGAAAAGGGAACCAGCTGCAGTGACAAAACAACAAAAGTTGAATCTATTATAGAAGTGCATTTACAATAAAGGAAGGTTAGAGCTGGTAAAGAGAGAAGATATCACAATGAGAATGCAGCTAGTTGTTCAAGAGCAAGTATTGAGCTTTTTATTGCTCAGCTTTTGCTAAGTGGACCTAACAAGCATCTGCAGCATTAGTGACTAATTTGTTTCTTTCTCTTGCAGCGGTCAATGGTTATGTCTATGGGAACCTTCCTGGGTTAGATCTGTGTGAGGGTGAGCATGTTGTGTGGCACATGTTGGCTGCAGGGACAGAAGTGGACATCCATGGAATTTACTTCCAGGGCAATACTTTCCGGAGGCACAACACAACTCGTGACGTACTGAGCCTGTTCCCTCACACCACAGCAACTGTTGACATGACTCCGGACAATGTTGGTAAGAAACACACGTCTACTATGAAACTGGATTTTGTCAGAAATGATAGGCAACACAAAGTAAATCTGTGGACAATGGCTATGGGAATTATAAAGGACAGGCCAAAAGTTTGGACACACCTTCTCATTCAATGTCTTTTCTTTATCTTCATGCCATTTACAATGGTAGATTCTCACTGAAGGCATCAAAACTATGAATGAACACATGTGGAGTTCTGTACTTAACAAAAAAAGGTGAAATAAGTGAAAACATGTTTTATATTCTAGTTTCTTTGCTCTGATTACTGCTTTACACACTCTTGGCATTCTCTCGATGAGCTTCAAGAGGTTATCACCTGAAATGCTCTTCCAACAGTCTTGAAGGAGTTCCCAGAGGTGTTTAGCACTTGTTGGTCCAGCTCACCCAAAACCATCTGGATTGGGTTCAGGTCCGGTGACTGTGGAGGCCAGGTCTCCACTTTTTGTTAAGTACATAAGTACATTAAGTACATAACTTCATTCATAGTTTTGATGCCTTCAGTGAGAATCTACCAACGTACATGGTCATGAAAATAAAGAACACACGTTGAACAAGAAGGTGTGTCCAAACGTTTGGCCTGTACAGTATATAACATCAACAGCAGTAGTTTAAAGGCCTCAGATGAGGAACAGTGTCCATGACTTGAATACTATAAAGATGAACATTACTTGATGACCAGTATCATATAATTGGTCTGCAAGGTGTGTCCCACCAAGAACATTTTCACATGCTTGTGAATGGGGAATGCTTGGTGCCTTGTGAGTATGTGGCGGCTTAGGCACATGCAAAAATTGGTTTATACCAATGATTGTATTCAGTGCAACAATCATGATTCTGGGAGATGACCAAGGACATAGTGAAATTGAAGTAAATAAAATTGTGTTTGTCAATATGTGGCTGTGGAAAATGCAGCTTGAAACAATGCATTTATATGTTAGTAAAGATACTACATGCACTGCTCCAAAAAATAAATGGAACACAACACAACATAACTCCACGTCAATCACACTTCTGGGAAATCAAACTGTCCACTTAGGAAGCAACACTGATTTGACAATCAACTTCATATGCTGTTGTGCAAATGGAATAGACAACAGGTGGAAATTATAGGCAAATGAGCAAGACATCTCCAATAAAGGCGTGGTTCTGAAGGTGGTGACCATCATTTACATTTAGGGCATTTACCAGACTCCCTTATCCTTACAATCAGTCATTACAGGGACAGTCCCCCCCTGGAGCAACTTGGGGTTAAGTGTCTTGCTCAGGGACAATATGGTAGTAAGTGGGATTTGAACCCACTTTTGGTTCAAAGGCGAGTGTGTTACCCACTAGGCTACTACCACCCGACCACAGACCACTTCTCAGTTCCTATACTTTCTGGCTAATGCTGTGGTCACTTTTGAATTCTTGCGGTGCTTTCAGTCTAGTGATAGCATGAGATAAAGTCTACAAGCCACACAAGTGGCTCAGGTAGTCCAGCTCATCGAGGATGACACACCAATGCAAACTGGGGTGGCATTTCTTTGGGGGACCACACAGCCCTCCATGTGCTTCCATTAGGTATCCTCAGATCCCTTGTGAGACCATATGCTCGTGTGTTTGGCTTTGGGTTCCTCGTAATGCAAGATGATGCTAGACCTCATATAGCTGGTGTGTGTCAGTTTCAGTTTCAGCAAGATGAAGGCATTGATGCTATGGACTGGCCTGTCCGTTCCCCAGACCTGAATCCAATTAAGCACATCTGGGACATCATTTCTCACTCCATCCACCAGTCTGCACCTCAGACTGTCCAGGGTTGGCGGATGCTTTAGTCCAGGTCTGGGAGGAGATCTCCTCCTCAGGAGCATGTCTTGACTTGGAAAAAAATTACTTTTCTGTATTTTGGCTGTGTGCTTAAGGTTGTTGTCCTGCTGAAATATGAACAGTCGTCCCAGTTCAAGAGCACTCTGGAACAGGTTTTTATCCAGGATTTTGATTGAGTGATCGTTCCCTCTACCCTGACTAGTCTCCCAGTTCTTTCAGCTGAGGAACATCCCACAGCATGATGTTGTCACCACCATGCTTCACTGGTATTGGCCTGATGATCAGTGGTGCCTGGTTTCCTCCAAACGTGATGGCTGGCATTCACACCAAAAAGTTAAATCTTTTTCTCATCAGACCAGAGAATTTCCTTCAGGTTCCTTTTGGCAAACTCCAGACAGGTTGCATTGTGCCTTTTACTAAGAAGTGACTTCCATCTGGCCACTCTACCATACAGGCCTGAATGGTGGATTGCTGCAGAAATGGCTGGTCTTACTCAAGGTTCTCTTCAGTCCACAGAGGACCTCTGAAGCTCTGATAGAGGGACCTTTGGGTTCTTGGTCACCTTTTTGACCAAGGCCCTTCTTCCTTGATTGCTCAGCTTTGGTAACCGGCCAACTCTAGGTCGTGGTGGAGTCCTGGTGGTTTTGAAATTCTTCCACTTACAGATGATGGGAGGCCACTGTGCTCATTGGGACCTTCAAAGCTGCAGAAATTCATCTGTAACCTTCCCCAGATTTGTGCCTATAGACAATCCTGTCTCGAAGGTCTACAGACAATTCCTTTGACTTCATGCTTGGTTTGTGCTCTGACATGAACCGTCAACTGTGAGACCTTATATAGACAGCAGTGTGCCTTTCCAAATGGAATGTGCCTTGGAATAAGGCTGTAACATAACAAAATGTGGAAAAGTGAAGTGCTTTCTGGATGCAGTTTATACTCTGTTGACATATATAGTTTTTATTGTCCTGCTTTTGTTAAATTGCAGGTTACATTTTACTCCTTCTCATTTACATTTGTGTGAAAACAATACTTCTAGTTCCTTACATTTGGCTATATGACTATTTTCACTTGGCCTGTGCTTGTAGATAGATAAAAGTTGTGTAGTCTTGCAATTGTTACTAGAATTTTGAATTGCTGAATTGTACCCACCAATAATTTTGGTAATTAAATGTGTCAACGTACAGAAAGTGTTGAATTGTGTCCCACCTCCCAAACACACACAGTGACCTTTTCAACGAGTCATTGCAGCACTATTGGGGTTATTTTGACCTGCCGGCAACTCCTGGGAAGGTTCACCAATCTTCTATGCTTTCACCATTTATTGATAATGTCATGGTGGTTTGTTGGAGTCTCAATGCTTTATAATTGGATATATTACCTTTTCTAGACTGACAGATCTGAATTATTTTCTTTCTCATTTGATCCTGAATTTCTTTGGATCTCAGCATGATATCACTTCGACATCACTTTGTCAGGCAGGTCTTATTTAAGCCATTTCTTGATTGAGAACAGGGCCATATAGGTGAGATTTTTTTATCCATTAATAATAACATCCTTCACTTAAAAACACACTTAGTATTTTCTTGTGTTGTCTTTGACGAATATTGATTATTTTTTAATGATCTGTAAATTTTAAATGTGACTAACGTGGAAAAAAGTAAGAAAGCAGAGAAGGGGCACATGAACACATGAACCCCGTAGCTTACAACTACAATAAGTTTTGTTGGAGTTCACGACATACATACAATTATCTTACATAACATCCCGGCCACACTAGGTGTCAGTGTGATGTGTTGCCGCTGGTGCCCTGGTAATATCCCAGTCATGTAGTATGCACTTGGCGGTACTACATTCACACTTTTGGAATGTGGATTCCTGTCACTTTCCCGTCTAGGGGGAAGGAATTTGGACAGTGTGAATGTGGTGGACGGGGACAAGGAGGAAAACACGGGAAAAAGACAAATAAATAAATAAGAAATACTTTATAAATAATACAAATTATAATGAATAACAGAAAACAAAAATGGGAAAAAAGAGAAAACCAAACAAGCAGCCAGACACAAAAAGTTGCGTTTCCTCTCAGGGGAAGCGCAGGGCAAACCGGAAGTAAAGCAAACAGGAAATGCTGGGGAGGCACAGCCCCGGAAAAGGAAACCGAGGGTCCTTTTATACTGGCTGTCCACAGCAGAAACAGGAGGGCTCAGCTGACAATGACCAGGCATCCATAAAACACAGAACAAAAATACACCAGAACACCAGGACGTAACACCCCCACCACCAACATTCATTGGTACGATCATGACAAGCCAGCCACCAAAATCAGAGCCCTTTTTGTACCTGATTAATCTCTAGAATAAACCCTTGTAGGGACCAGCACATAAGATGTGGTTTTCATTCTGGTGAAGAAGACAAGAGGGTTATGACAGGCACAGAAGTTGACCCAACATAACTTCAAAATGTTGCAAAGACTGCCAAGGTTTCCTTCTCAATGGTGCTGTAATAGAGAAAAATGTTGAATGTGATGATCAAATCCTGCAGAATCTTCCTGTAACAGTACAGCACCAGCTCCAGTAGTGCTTGCATCTACCTCCTGGAGGAATGGCAGGTGAAATTTTGGATCAGCAAGAACTGGAAAGTTACAAAGCTAGGCCTTGGCATGTCCAAACACCTTCTGGCAATCTAGTCAAAGGCAACACTACATCAGACAGGTTTTTACAGAACCTACGGTAGTACCCAATCAGAGATGGCTACTACTTTAGCTGCAAGAGGTCGAACAATCATTCTTTTGTTTGTGACCAATCAACACCTTATCTACGGCTAGCAGCAATTTGCCAGCAGCTGCAGCACCACCTGACACGGACAGCACCTCAGGGACATGCGCAAATGCGTGGTAATGGTGAAACAGAGACCATGGTGTCCATGGCGTCTTTTATAGTAGCCAGTTCTAATTGTAACTTTTTCAAAACAAAGTCACTGACACTCATTTTCCTACTTCCGCTCCCTCTTGCGCTGCTTGGAGTCTAGCCCTCTTACCTCCAATTCAATCTCCAATTTGCAACTCCAGTTTCCTTTTCCCACAGAGCATGATTGTCACGTTCACGTTCAAATGTCCACTTGGCTGCTTCATATTGCATCTGATGCTCCCGAAAGGAATACTCCGAGACACCTTACCCTCCGTCCCAATAAACCCGGTTCTACTGCCTTAAACAAGGATTCCTTCAACTTCTTATCCTCGCTGGTTAACCCAATCGTGTACTTGTCTGCAATTTGAACAGAGGCGGGTCTGCTGGAGTTCGGGTTATTAGTAAAAATGTGTTTTTAATAAAACTTGTGTTGTCATGTGTTGTATTTAAAATATCATGAGAGAGAGAGGCAATACTTGATGCTGAGGACGTGAAACGGAGCAAATTTCCTTTCCCTCTTAGTCTAGCACACGTATTGCATGCAAAAAAAGCTGTTTATTTAAAGCTGTAAATGGCTAGGTCATGGCTAGAATTTGTTTTAGTGGAGTTTTTCCTTGTGTGCAGAAGGGTCAAGTGTGGGGGTGTCAACTGTAGGGCCTGTCAAAGCCCATTGAGACAAACCTTTTAGGGATAATTACAGCCTACCTATAAAGATAGAAACTCCAATTTTTCTGAAATTTGTTCTGTTTAACATGTGAACTTTAAAGAGAACATTTTGTGTTTTCAGGTGTTTTTGGGGTGAGCTGTCGGACATTTGACCACTTCTTGGCGGGCATGTGGCAACTATACACTGTGAAGCCTTGCAGCTCCAGCCTTCATCAACAGCCAGTCATAAAACAGCCAGTTGTTCAGTTCTTCCTGTCAGCAGAGGAAGTGGAGTGGGACTATGCTCCCAGTAGGGACTGGGAGACAGAGAAACACAGAACTACAAAAGAAGACAGGTAGACACAGTCCATAACACAATAAACCATTGACCTGTGAAGTGATTTTTTTCCCCACCTGTCAGTAACACAGTTGACACATGAAAGTGTGTATGTGTATGTGTGCTGTCATCTTTTTTCTTTTTCATTAAATTATAATATTTAAATTTTCTTATGTTACTTGCTTTAATTACGACTGGGGGACAGGAAAAGGAGAGAGAAGTCAAAATATAAAAAGGGAGGGGGGTGTTGAGGAGGATAGAGAATAAAGCCTAGTGGGTAACACACTCGACTATGAACCAGAAGACCCGGGTTCAAACCCCACCTACTACCATTGTGTCCCTGAGCAAGACACTTAACCCTAAGTTGCTCCAGGGGGGGACTGTCCCTGTAACTACTGATTGTAAGTTGCTCTGGATAAGGGCATCTGGTAAATGCTGTAAAATGTAATGTAAAAATGTAGTTCATTATTTTTAAAGTAGTTTTCTGTCTAAAACAAAACATCACAGTTGCACATCCTGTGGCTACACATCCTACTATTCAGTTGTTGAATAGCCTGTCTATGGTCCTGCAGTGTCGAGAAATGCTGATAGGTGTAAAGCGTGCTTTGGCCATTTTGCTTTACCATTCAGGAATCTCTGGAATGTCTCCCCATATGTCATCATAACAGGGAAAGGTTACCTCCCCTTTTTCTGCCCAGAGAATTCCCCACCCCTCCCCTAAAAAATTGTAAGATGGGAAATTCCAGGTCCATAAAGACCCCCAACTTTATCATCAAGCTGTGACCTTTCAGTCACAAGAGGTATCACCAGGGTGCCAAGAGGCAAGCAAATGGCCTGAGGTGCCATGATGGGAAAGTTGTGTGGGGGGCTGGATGACCACAGTATTCCTGTTTCAGGACTTCTTTTTGGACAAAGAAAAATTAGAGGACTATCTGATTGGTGTGGGCCAATTTTTTTGGGAGTCACTGCATTCTGCATTCTGTATTTATTAAGAATTCTGTTACCAGTCTTTTATCTAGGGCGGTGTGTAACATTTGTATGTATGTTGGATTGATGTTGGGCAGTGGTGGCCTAGTGGTTAAGGAAGCGGCCCTGTAATCAAAAGGTTGCCGGTTCGAATCCTGATGCGCCAAAGTGCCACTGAGGTGCCACTGAGCAAAGTACCGTCCCCACACACTGCTCCCTGGGTGCCTGTCATGGCTGCCCACTGCTCACCAAGGGTGATAGTTAAATGCAGAAGACAAATTTCGTTGTGGTACCGTGTGATGTGTTGCAGTGTTTCACAATCACTTCACTTTCACATATGTTTGATTGATTTCTTATCATTCCTTATAGTTTTCTGGGAATGTGTAAGCTCTTCTGTTTGGATATTTAGGAAATTATATTTACCATCACTGTAAAAGCTGTGAAGATTATGTATTATAATATTACCTCTAATCTCAAGTTTAAAAAAATATAGTGATTGTGAAACACTGCAGCACAGCACACACAACGAAATGTGTCTGCTTTAACCCATCACCCTTGGTGAGCAGTGGGCAGCCATGATAGGCACCCGGGTGCTTTGCACAGAGGCACCTTGGCGGTTTTGGACCAGCAACCTTTTGGTTACAGGTCTGCTTCCTTACCTGCTAGGCCACCACTGGTCCCTAGTCGTAATATAGAAGATCTTTTAACTAAAGTTATTGGTTATAGCGGGAACTTTCTGATCATATGGCAACATGCTGGAATTATGTATATTAAAGAACTTCTTGATCCTATAGCACGTTAACAGACCTATCAGATTGTCCTTTTTTCTGCCTTTCAGAAGTCCTGAAACAGGAATACTGTGGTCATCCTGCCCCCCACAAGACTTTACTGTCATGGCACCTTACATTTACATTTAAGGCATTTGGCAGACGCCCTTATTCTGAGCGACTTACAACGTGCTTTCAATTCACCATCGATGAAGAGATCAATTCTGGTTCACTAGGACCCCCAACTATGAATACAATCTTTTTATTCACTCTGTTGTAGATTCTATACATAAGTTAGACAATAAGAAGGTTACAAGTTCATCTAAATCTTCTCTAAAGAGGAAGGTCTTGAGCTGCCGTGTGAAGGTTCTCAGTGACTGAGCTGGAAGTTCATTCCACCACCGAGGGGCCAAGACAGAGAAGAGTCTAGATGAGTGTCTTCCTTTTACCTTCAGAGATGGAGGGACCAGGCGAGCAGTACTGGAGGCTCGGAGTATACGAGGTGCAGTGTGAGGTGTAATAAGGGCTGTGAGGTAGGATGGTGCTACTCCATGTTTGGCTTTGTAGGCCAGCATCAGTATTTAGAATCTGATGTGTGCAGCTACTGGGAGCCAGTGGAGGAACGTAGCAGAGGGGTGGTGTGGGAGAACTTGGGAAGGTTGAAGATCAGTCGTGCTGCTGCATTTTGTATGAGTTGTAGAGTTCGGATGGTACATAGAGGTAGACCAGCTAGAAGGGAGTTGCATTAATCCAGTCCAGTCAGGCCATTTGCTTGAATTTTGGCACCCTGGTGATACTTCTTGTGAATGGACCTCGTGATTTGAGGCTGTTGTTTGTCCTGCTCCTTCCTGGTCAGTTGGAAATTCAAATGAAGCTGATGAGGCATGTTCTGTGTCCTTTACAATCTCCAGGTGTCTGAAAGCACACTCTAATGGAGGCTCCATGTTGCAGGGAATCTGCCTTTTTGATAGAAATAAAATACAACAGCATACTGAGCTTATCAAACTTAATCTTTATACAGACTTTATACAGTTGATGGGACTCATTGTCTGGAGTTCGATGAAGTCATAGGATTGTAGATTTGGAAACAGATTGGACATGTAGATATGTCCAGAAGAACAAAGTAATGACAACAATGCCGATCAGATATTTCAATGCAAAGACATGTAAATATTGAGTGAGAAGATCTTAAACTGATATCAAGGAATTAATAACTGCAGATTTTCGTTGATTTACTGAGTCTAATTGACAACACAGGCCAATTAATAAAATATATATAATAAATACAATAATTTACCACCATGCAGGTTTGCACTGACTGAGAGGTTGATCACACAAGGGGCAGGTTAGTTAGAACTCCATATGGTTCACAAAATTCCTGCATAGATGCTATGGGATTAAGAATTTCTTCAAGAAATAAAATTACAGCTTGTTGCCATAAACCTTTTCCATCTTTTAACCAATAAAAGTTACTATTTAGGGAAAATCTATTTCACACAAATGTGGATTTTTGCTGTTTTTATACAGATTATGGTAGAAACACTCACACAGTTAAATGCGTGTGTCAGGGTTGGGTGCACCTGGAGACGCACCTGCCACCAATCCGGAGGGCAGTTATAAGGCGCTGCTGAGCAGCCCATTGGCAGCTGCGATATTTTATGTGGACCGTGCAGCGTGTTGTTTTCAGTTCTGGCAATCGCCACATGTCTGTGGGTTGGTTTTTGTTCTCCGCCTTTCCCCCCTGTTTGATTTGTGTGTTTAATAAGTCATTGTTACCAGCATGTCCCGCCTCGGCCCTTCCTTCCCCCATCAGCTCACGGGCGTGACAGTGTGGAGGCACAACAGCCTATGGAGTATTCTCACAAAAAACTTGAAGAGCCTAGGTGCTTCAGACACAATAACCTGCGAGTTCGGGACTGTCTGTAGAGGACAACAGACATTCCATTTCCATCTATTATCCTAAACATGTTGATCATACTGAACAGAAATGTAAATGATTTAGTTTTTGTTCACTGTGGGCAGCTTGCTGATGCGGTACTTGCTGCTTCTTACAAAGTAAGATCATTACAGCAGCCATGGAACGTAGTTTACTTGGTTTATGATGTTCAATGTAGTATCTAAAATGTCACAAATCCTAGTTTTATCAGTTACAGTTTGGTCTGTGAATTCATGTGTTGTGCCAGCCATATCTAAATACCACGTTAAGTGGTAAGTGATACAGTCTTTAGTCCCTGTTCATTTTATATCTTGTGGGAGTGAATCTGGATTAAGAAATGCCTCAGTTTCTACGGCCCCGGGCCTTTTAGGAATTGTCAATCCTTTTTATTTAAATTAAAGCACAGAGATTCTATTCTTCACTATGCAGTAAAATTCAGATAAAAAGACTTAAAGACTAAAAAGGTCACAGATCCACAGCCACGTTGGGGGTCACCATTTGTAAAAAGCACTGTGTTTAAACTCATTGATGTTACCTGGACATAAAGAGGTATGGTTCAATAGAAGTTACGAGAATAAACAGCCTTCAGAATAACAGCCTGGCCCTGGAGAAACGGGGAGAGAGAAGCCCCCGATGGAGGAGAAAAACAGACAGTAACCATGAAGAGAACCTCTTTTATACTCGCCGTTTGACTCACAAAAACATTGCCACAGACCAATCAGATTGTCCTTTGATTTTTCTGCCTGTCCAGTCTGTCCAAATCGTCAGTCAAAGATAGAAGTCTGTAAGCAGGCAGAGGTCCATTACCGTGTGAATCTGTGTGCTGGATGCGTGGTTGGGATCGGGAACTGGGAAATTGAATGTGTTGAATCGATGGTAATGTGTTACTTAAGAGCTGCTAACATTATGAAGCTCAAAGTGGCAAATTGGAGGTTCAGGTGGCCGATAGTGTGTTGCCTACTGCATATAAAGTAAAAGCAAAGTATGTGTGATTGTCACGGGTGGGCTGGACATGGCGATGAAGGAGGACGCATTCGCACGATTTCACATGACAGGGGTTTAATACAAACTTCACACGACAAGGGAACATTAACACGCAGTGACCCGACGGCGAACAGACACGAACAGGATAGTTTTATACAATTATATAAATATACACCAGGTGAACACGATCAGGGAACAATACACCAGACTAACATGAAACTCCGGATCCGGAGTCACCCCTGCCGGTCCGGATCATGACAGTGATGAATCAGTTTTTTCAGAGTCATCTCTTTCTAAATAATCTTAATCTTTTGAATGGCTTTGTGGCTTTGTGGAATTTTCTCTGACTGAAGGCTTTTTTTCTGTCCACATAGTCCTGGTGATGTGTTTTTGAAGAAAACGGACAGATTCATTGGTTCCCGCTATAAGAAGGTTGTGTTCCAGGAATACACAGATGCCACATTCACCCTGCAAAAAAAACGGACCAGACGTGATGAGCATCTTGGCATTTTGGGTATTAACTTAATGCTGCATCAATGTTCAAAACACTGCACAAAACACTTAAATAAGTCTACCAAAGTGCGGTTTAAACATACATTCATAAACCAGCAGCAATATCTGTCTGTTTGTGTTTGTGCATGTAGGTCCCATCCTCAGAGTACAAGTAGGGGAGGAAATTCAAATAACCTTTAGGAATAATGCCAGTCATCTATACTCTATTCATGCCCACGGAGTGCAACATTTCCATCACAACCAATCTGCTGTTTCCCCAGGTACGTGCTCACAGCAGAATTCATAAAATGAATACCTACATTTTAAATTTCTGTGTTAAATGATTTAATCGTGATTAATTACATGTTATATGGATAATTCAGTACTAAATTCAAAATTTCTTTTTTTGGTGCATTGCAGAAAAATAAAATAAAAACTAAACGCAATTACTAAAGGTAACTTTAGTATTTGCACTTATTCCTTATCCATCCGAGTTCTCGGTGGGACCTTTACTGAATGGCATAAAGCAATTCACTCAAAATTAATTACCTATGTCTGGGGCAGCGGTGGCCTAGCAGTTAAGGAAGCGGCCCCGTAATCAGAATGTTGCCGGTTTGAATCCCGATCCACTGAGGTGCCACTGAGCAAAGCACCGTCCCCACACACTGCTCCCTGGGCGCCTGTCATGGTGCCCACTGCTCTCTCAGGGTGATGGTTAAAAGCACTTTCAGTGTTAACATAGACGTCAGTCAGCTCTACAAGATGTAGGAAAAACTAGTAATATTAGTGCACTGAAGCAGTCCTGCTTGGATTTCTGTATGTCCATTTTTTAGTTTTCTGTCTTCCAATTGTTAAATACTAAAATAATAATAAAAGATGTGGAGAAGTGGAACCTTTACAATGCACAATAAAGTTATTGTCAGTATTAGTTAAATAATGCGTTTACATGATATTAACGCCTTAACTTGTCCGACACAAATATTTATTAGGATACTTAATGACCTCAGTTGTTTTGGTGCTCAGTTGTCAATGCAGACTAGAGTAGTTACTAAATATCCAATAAACAACTATATAAGGCTATTTTGATAAAACAAGGAAGGATACTTTGATAGCAAAATGTATATGTTCTGTATGTGTGTGCATGCATTAGGCTCTGCGAAGGAATACATCTGGAAAATTCCGGAAAGATCTGGCCCAGGACCCTCGGATCCAAACTGCATCACTTTTGCATATTACTCTATAGCAAATTATGTCAAGGTAAGAAAAACACAAGATCAACCACTAAGAAAGGTCAATCAAAATGATCTCAGGTACATAACCAATATCTAAAAAACATTTTCCTTAAGGTACACATTTAGAAACTGTACAACACAAATATTTATTCTAAATATTAACTTTAAACTATTTGCTCAAAATTTTATTTTTGTAACATCGCCATTATCAATACATAAAAGGTGGTGGGGCCTGAGTGTGAACATTGAAATTAGAAGTAGAAGACATTTCTGTGATCCTAATCAGACTGTGAATTGTGTGATGTACAGAAACAGTTTATGTCAAAGGTCAAATGTTTCCTGTAGGTGGTCTCCAGGTTTGCACATACTGGTTTTTTGGCCAATTCTTCCATGCAGATCTTTTCAAGAACTGTGATGTTTTGGGGTTGTTGTTGGGCACATATTCTCTTTTGGATTGAGGTCTGAAGACTGGCTAGGCCTTGTAATGCTATGCCTTCATAGCCACGTTCCATCTTCAATGCTCTCACTGGAATGAGGTTTCTGCCCAAAATCTCTTTCTTAATACGGATCAGTCGCCATGTCCCTTAAGATGCCCCAAAGCATAATGTTCCCACCCCCCCTGCTTCACATTGGGTATAGTGTGCTTGGTACGCAATTCAACATTTTCCCCCCTACAGACATGTCATATGGTCACCAGTTGCGATTTGAAGAGTGCGTCAAACAGGCCAAGCCTAAAATCCGTGAGGTCATTCCTACCGAGGGTCGTACAGTCGATAAAGCCAGGCTGTGTTCAGAACCGAGGGTCAATCCACCAAATCCAAAAATCAGTGGTGGCCTATCGGTTAAGGAAGCGGCCCCGTAATCAGAAGGTTGCTGAATGCCGTTGAGGTGCCACTGAGCAAAGCACAGAGGACACATTTCGTTCTGTGCACGATGTGCTGTGCTGCAGTGACAGTGTCACAATGACAATCAATTCACTTTCACTTTCAAAAGGGGTAGTCCAAAAAACCAAAATGGGTCTTACACAAGTAGGCAGTCTGGGAATCACCCCACTGTACACACAATGGAGTGAAAAAGCCTCATTTAAATGCCATGCCATGGCAGGGTGAGAAGGGTGCCAAAACATACACTAACTAAATAGAAGCTAAATACAAAGCAGCGTAACACTTCAGAAACCACATTTAAAGTGACAAAGTACTGTTATGCTGAATGAAAGTCCCTGGAGTTGGCAGGGCCACACACCGGACTCCAGTGTTGCCTGTCTTGGCTTCATCAGGGGTCATCGTCTCTGGGACCCTCAGGAAACCTCCCTCTTTGCTTCTGGGAGGGAGGCGGGCCGGACACTCAGATGCTACCTCCCCCTATCCAGCATGGAGGTGGGCCTGGAAACTCTGTAGGCCCCCCCCCGGCTTGATGAGGGGACACATTAGTTGACTGTGCAGCCAGATGAAAACAGAGATCTGTACCTTGTCAGCCTAATGAAACGAAGAGGTAAAATTATCGTACATTGTGGGATTTTGGGAATTATTGGTCATACAGAGGGTAAAATTATGATTCAAATATGATCATTATAGTACGTCTGGCTATGTAGACCAAAAGAGTCTGACAACCTAGACATCATACAGACATCCAAAGAAATTCAGATGCAGGGTGGTGGAAATACCATTTTGGATTTACTTCATCCAAGGTTTTTTATAAGAGTGTAATTGCCCAAATATGCAGTCCAGATCTGAATGAGTACATTTTTATAGTATACTATAGTAAAATCAGGGAGTTTATATAAAAACTCAATAGTGGTGGATGGTGTAATTGGCATATTTTCATCTGAGGTGTTAATGTAGCAGTGTGAGAGTTTTACTGCACATGTGATCAGAAAGTGATCTGAAATATTATTTACAGTGCCAAGTACCAAATCTAGAGTGTGGTTGTGGCAGTGAGTGGGTCCAACAATATTTTGTACAATACTCCAAACGACTCCAGAATTGAATAAAACATAAATAATAAATATTATTTACACGCACAGTGGGCACAGAAAGTATTCAGACCACCTTAAAAATTTCACTGTTATATTGCAATCATTTCCTCATGAATGTACACACAGCACCCCACATTGAATGAAACACACTTGTTGACATTTTTGCAGATTCCTTAACAAAGATAAACTGAAATATCACATGGTCCTACGTATTAAGACCCTTTGCCCTTTGCTAGAAGCAACCTCTTGATCTAATACAGCCATGAGTTTCGGGAAAGATGCAACAATTTTTCACACCAGGATTTGGGCATCCATTCCTCCTAGCAGATCCTCTCCAGTTCTGGCAGGTTGGATGGTAAACGTTGGTGGACAGATATTTTTAGGTCTCTCCAGAGATGCTCAATTGGGTTTAAGTCAGGGCTCCGACTGGGCCATTCAAGAACAGTCACAGAGTTGTTGTGAAGCCACTTCTTCATTATTTTAGCTGTGTGCTTAGGGTCAGTGTCTTGTTGGAAGGTAAACCTTCAGCCCAGTCTGAGGTCCTGACCACTCACTCTGGAGAAGGTTTTCTTCCTGGATATCCCTGTACTTGTCCGCATTCATCGATTACAACCAGCTGTCCTGACCCTGCAGCTGCCAAACACCCCCAAGCGTCTGCTAAATAAAGTAAAGTAAAGTAAAGTAAAGTAGATTAAGCACGTACCAAACAAATACAGTCTTAGAAGCAAGGGATCTTACATTTAACAATTCTCAGACTCAAGTGCTAGAATCAGGTTGGGTCATTTTTCTTATACCTTTATTTATCTTGAAATTTGGGTATATAATGGTTGTGAGATTAGGATGAAGACATGACAAATACAGCATTGCTCTAGTGTATTTTTCTAACTGGCCATATTATTCATCTGGCCATGCCTCATACAAGAACAATATTTGCTGTGTTGATATGCCTTGGATATGGATATGGCTTAAAATAATATTGTAATTATCAGTTGAAATCACTGCAATATGGAAATATAATTGCAATGAGATATTTTCTTAAAAAGGTTCTGCCTATAGTGTATTGTGCTATGAGTTTTGAATGTGTAATGTTGTACAATTTGTGTCTCTCAGGATCTGGCAAGTGGCCTAGTTGGGCCATTGGTTGTGTGTCGGCCAGGAACGCTGAACAAGGATCGCCTTCGTATGGATGTAGAGCGCGACTTTGCTCTGCTCTTCATGGTGTTTGATGAGAATGACTCGTGGTATCTGCAGGAAAACATTGACGCAAATCTGCATTCGGTTAAGGATATTGGGGACCCCGATTTCATGGAGAGCAACCTAATGCATGGTGAGCAAGTTATGTTTCTGAATTTTGTTAGTATAAGTTCTAAAAAGAAGCTAAGACTAAATGTATTAGGATATTCAGTAATATATCACAAACCACCAGTGATCAAGCCTGCCATGAACAAGAAAGTGCTGGAACACCAGAGTCATTTTTTATATTTAAGCAGCCCACATGGATGAGACAAAGACAAACTTTTACAGCCTGAATTCTGGAAAAGATGGGACGTTCCTTGAATATAAAAAAATCACACAAGCCAACATTTTATTCATAAAAGAACATAGATAACACAACAAACTGGGAAAATGTACACCTCACTAAATGAGCTCATTTTAAATGTGATGCTTGCTACAGGTAACATGATTGTCTATAAAAGGGACATCTTAGCGGGGCAGAGTCTCCAATCTGTGAAACAGGTCATAAAAAGATTTTGGAATACTTCCTCAATGTAAAATTGTAAAGGCTTTGCAAATCTCATCATGTACAGTGTATAACATCATCGAATTTATTAAGAAAAACTGGAGATATTTCTGTGTGTAAGGGACATGGCTGAAGAACAACACTGCATCCCTCATCAGCATGACTGTGTCAGTGACATTATTAAATGGGCACAGGAATACTTCTGTAAACCCAATCTACTGTGCCATCTGCAGATGCCATCAAAAGCTCTACCATGCAAAAAGGAAGCTTTAATAGAACAGAAGAGCTGTTGTGTCCCGTGGGCCAAGACTCATTAGAAACAGAATCACGTTTATTGGCCAAGTATGTGAGTGAACATAACATAACGTATCTTAAACATAATGATATAAAGAACAATAATATACATTATAGTATAAATCTTATTTTATATACAGAAAAATACAAAGATAACAGATTACATCATTAAAACAATTGTAAATAAAATGTATTTGCAATGCTGTAGGAAATGGACTGTTTCAAATTGGGAAGTAGCTTGACGTGTTCAAATTTAACCTTCTTGTTGATAACCACATCCTCAGGGGTAAAGAGCATGATATCAGCATTCAGCGCTGATGCTATATGGCTGCATAAGTACATATTGTATGGACAGCATGCATATTTTAGCAGGAACTATGAATGGTATATAAAGATCCCCTCCACGTCTGTTTCAGCAGGATAATTCAAAACCACAAACTGCAGTTATTACAACAACATTGCTTTGTGAGAGAAGAATCGGTGGATTGGGCTTCCTGCAGATCTTTCACCTATAGAGAACATTTGGAGCATCATTAAATTAAATTAAATACAAACCACAAACTCTTCAGCAAATGGAAACTTATATCAGGCAAGAAATTTGTAATGAGCTCAAAAACAAACACTGTACCAACATTTTGGATGCATCTACTCTGTGGCGCTTATGGCGACTAAGATGGAGCCATTTTGAAAAATACAATGCAAGAAACAAAAAGTCAAGTATCTTTGATAAATTCGATTTTTCACAGTAGCATCATTTTACCTTCACGATTGCTTTGTTCATTACTGTCATCATCAAAATATGAGGAAATTATAAGTGTTCAGCACAAGTATTTGGGACTGTTAGAAAACCATCTCTGTTGAACTGAAGGTGGTGGAGAGCAGCCATGAGTGTGAAATGCTGACATCACAGCAAAAGCTTCCTGCTTTGGATAGACTCAAATTTTCAACCTTTTTTGCTTTTCATCAAATGTTCTATTTCAAAGTCCTGTGTCTTCAGTTTTGTTCTACAATGTAAAAGCAGCAAGGCCCATAAATGACAACGTGTGTCCAAACCTTTGACTGGTGGTGTAGATGGTTGAAACTTGATGAACCATATGAAATGGCCCATTCCCAAATCCTGACTCCACCAGTTGGGCTGGAGATTCATTGGTCCTGATTATGAGCAGATGTTGTGAGTGTTTAAATGTCGCCTCTTGAATGAGGTTCGGGGGAACAGTAAAGAAAAGCAAAGCAGTCCAAACTGTAACCAGAACAAGGAACAAGCACGCAGTATCAAGTCATTCAGTGCACTGGGCACGAGGGCTGCTATCATGCAATATGTGCTTAACAATAAATGGACCCTGATGACAATACCTTCAGCATTCATGGTATCTTTTTGTAGTGTTGACTGTTCGTTTTAATGAAATCTAGTCTATGTATGACTTCAAATGCAAGACTGAAGTAATTTACAAGTCTAGGTTACTCTTAATTCTAATCTTTTTACTTTCTTCTCTGCTTTCATATATTTCCCCTCTCCTTTCGATCCTTCATTTTTGCAGCAATTAACGGCAGGTTGTATGGGACGCTATCAGGGTTGGAGATGGTGCAGGGGGAGAGAGTTGAGTGGTACCTGCTAGGCTTGGGAAATGAGGTGGATATGCACACTGTCCACTTTCATGCACTAAGCTTTGTATATAAGGTAAAAATATTACAGTATAACATGCCCACAATGTCTGACCTACTGCCATGTTCTACTTCTATTTCTTTCACTTCTAATACCCCGATTTCCCTCTGTTTTTCAGACTGACCGCACACACACTGCAGATGTGTTTGACCTTTTTCCTGGAACCTTCCAGACTGTATCAATGACTGCAGGGAATCCAGGGACTTGGCTGCTGCACTGTCATGTGAGTGATCATGTGCACGCTGGAATGGAGACTACATTTGTTATCTTCACTAAAGGTCAGTGTTCACAATTTCATTAAAAGCTTACTCACTAAATATAATGCAATTAGGCCTACAGTGCAATACTAAACTGAACATCTACATTTACAAACTACATTTTTAATTTAGTGGTCACCAAAAGTGTGGTAATGGCTGGGAGGCCTCCACTGCAAATTCAATAATTCAAAGCTGAATGTTTCATTGTAAGTTTAATTTTGCTAAAATGATACCAGTAGAAACTATTGATCTATACTTGTACAGAGTATGAAATCGCCACCTGGTGGATGAAAAGAGGGGAAGTGGGGGTGACATCCGGACACATAGCAGACACGCACACAGACTGAAGAGCAGGTCATCTGGCTCCGACACTGGTCTCTCTGTGGTCTCCTCAGGAGGCGGGGTCTGGATAGGGGTAGCTGGGCCCCTCAAACAAATCCCTGCTGGTTAGTTGATACGGAGGCAATTCAAGACAAGTGGACCGCACAACTTCGGCGATGCTTAAACAGGGTCAGATCTATTGGTGGCGATTATTAACAACATGACCATGATTGTCCACTTGCTCTGTACTCCATGACCCAGGGGCGCAGAGAGCTGATAAAGGGGTGGTTCTGGAGAAGAAGTAGTATGTTGAAGTAGTACGTTATTTAATTGTCAGATGGAGATGCACCCCTGCTGAGGCACCCCTGCTGAAATGTGTCCTCTGCATTTAACCATCACCCTGAGTGAGCAGTGGGCAGCCATGACAGGCGCCGGGGGAGCAGTGTGTGGGGACGGAGCTTTGCTCAATGGCACCTCAGTGGCACCTTGGCAGATCGGGATTCGAACCGGCAACCTACTGATTAGGAGGCCGCTTCCTTAACCGCTAGGCCACCGCCCTACACTGAGAAGTGATGGAAAGTGGATAAAAGGCCAAAATTGTTTTATAGAAATGCGTCTAATAAAGTGGGGGGGTGGAGTGGCGATACGACTATTCTTCACCTGACGTTTGATGGCGTGGGGCTTGAGTGGTAACGGCTAGCTTGAATGGAGGTTGGTTTCTACAGAGACTTACAGTGGTTGGTTTTGAGCCACTGACTTGGGTGCCTCCAGAATTGCTGTTCTGGAAGACATTCCAATCCCCCTCCACATGGGGGAGCGGATGACTAGTGCAAGAGCTACATCATCAATAAAATAATTACCATCATTAGGCTGCTTGTAGTACCAGTAACAGACCTTAGCTTTGTTACAACACCTATCGCCATTCCTAGCCACTGCAGGACCATAGACAGACTAGGGAAACTCAAATTAATGTTAAATTATCTCACAAAAAATACTTGAATTAACTGGAAGCCAATGCAGGGTTGACAATACTGTAGTCCACAAGGTTCTGTCTCAGGTTTGTTGCATGTAATATGTATGTACCAGCAATGCCAGATGAGAACAGAATAGAGAATTGTCACAGAATTAGACAGTAGATGCTCACTACCTTTTTTCTGCTAAATTCTGATAAGACAGAAGTGCTTGTACTTGGGTCCAGTGAGACAGCTGAACAAGCAGAAAATGGAGTAATAATCCAGTCTAGAGGTTATAAAAGCACATACCAATTTCTCCGCATCAGTTGTATAGAGAAATGTCTTGTGATTTGTGAAAATATGCAGTCCTGGAAATATTCTGAATATGATAATCAAATAACATATCAGCATCAAAGGTCACTCCCATT
Source organism: Denticeps clupeoides (assembly GCF_900700375.1). Taxonomy (NCBI): domain Eukaryota; kingdom Metazoa; phylum Chordata; class Actinopteri; order Clupeiformes; family Denticipitidae; genus Denticeps; species Denticeps clupeoides. The sequence goes on along the minus strand of NC_041725.1, from coordinate 64,994 downwards.
TTCTTTGCTGAGTAATTGTTGTGAAAGCAGTCCATCTCATCTTGAACCTTAAAATGCTGATCCATGTATGCCAACTAGATTCTGTAGTTGCTTTATTAGGATGTGGTCTAGAAAATAAAAAGTACAGAGATACTGTGGTTTTGTCTAAAGTAAGACTGTTACTATTATTTACCGAGTTGCTTTACTACCACAGTTTAATCAATGGTTAAACCTTGAGAGCAGTCAGAACCTTATGATCAATTTTTATTTCTATACTATATGCTTACTTTCATTTTATGCTTAATCATTTTGGTGGTTATTTGGATCTGTCAAGATCACCTTTAACAATGACATTGTTGTGTTTGTAAGTATTTTTCTTCAGTATATGAATTTTTTGTGTGTATTTTGCTAGCAGCAGCTGCTCCTGCTAAAACATCCGTGACATCTATTGGATTTGTTCTTCTGCTTCTGCTATATGTTCTTCTGGAGGGCTTTCAAGTGTGAAACGATGACCCTGAACTGCCATTTTCAGGAGCCTACAATCAGATCTGGACCACGACATTTGTTTTCAGTGGGATAAATGTGAGACATTACTGCTTCAATATATTTACCTATATAAAATATAGGTAATATGCTCATATGCTCATGACTTATAAGCATGTAACTGTTCAAATATTTGTTGTAATCTGCATATAAGTCTGTAAAGTGTATGAATTAAAATGGCACAGATTTTTTATTTCTGACAAAATACAATACTGGTAGATGGCAGCATAAATACAATATATTGTATTTGAAGTGTTTTAAATGGTCTTGAAAAATGAGTTATATATGGGTTTGTATATTGCTGACTCTGTATAACTACCTTGTGTCTTATTGCTGTGTACGGTCTTGTCATGAAACTGTCTTCCACAACCTCAGTTTGGTAGCAGAGTATTACGTTTCCTACACAGCTGTTTTAACTGATATGTGATTTTTTACACCTATTTGGTATAATTTATACATCTGAAGTGAAAAAAGTGGATGTCATTGTGAAACACTGCAGCACAGCACACAGTCCACAAAACAAAACGTGTCCTCTGCATTTAACCATTACCTTGGTGAGCAGTGGGCAGCCATGTGCCCAGGGAGCAGTGTGTGGGGTTGGTGATTTGCTCAGTGGAACCTCAGTGGCACCTTGGCGAGTTGAGATTTAAACCCACAACATTGCGTTGTGTGAACCGTGTGCTGTGCTGAAGTGTATTGCAATGACAATCGCTTCACTTTTACATGGTCACAACATCAGACCTCCCCATTTACCTGGACTTGGGACCGGCACTACGAAAACCACTGTCACCTGCAACTGGATGAGATAGTCGTATTAATATGTACAGTATGTAAAGAATAACTAGAATGCCTGCTCCAAGATAGCAAAGTATGTGATGGTAAACTACCAGGTTACTGAGATACTCTGGATCTTTCTATATTATACTGATGAAAGTATTGGGACACCCCTCTAAATCTTTGAAATTGTGCATGCCAAACACTGATTCTCCAAGCTTTTGTGAAAGAATGAAACTAGGAATGGAATGGAATGGAATGGAGAACCCTTGGGAAGGAGTAACTCAGAGAGGGATACCATCAAGGTAGCGTTAATTAACACTCGGTTTATAAAAAGTTCATGTTGATGATGCTCAGAGTCCATTTTGAGGTCTGTGGGATCTGGGTTCGTGATGGGCCAGCAGTCCATGTTCACCCCTATTTTCTGGATAACACACCTCTTTCTGGCAAGCCAATGGATGAGTCTGGATGTGCTAGAAGAATGGTACTTGCCTGACTATTGTGCCAAGTTTAAAGTTGGTTGTGTAGCGCTGTATTTAAGGGGCTGGGCCTGGCCGCTTTGCTCAAGTAATTTAAACTCTGAATGCTTCGCTTTATGGAAACAGTTCCTGTTCCACCATGACAGCACACCAGTGCACAAAGCTCTGTCCTGTTCAGACCCCTGACCTTAACCCCATGGAACAATTGCAGGAATTAACAGCAGAAATCAGCCATGACATGTTGTGCTCATTGTCCTGGATGAGAGACTGAAGACGGACGCTGAGTAGATTTCGGTCACTGCAGGGTTGCGTGGTTAAAGACTTGCTAATTAGCGCTGAATTATCTGGTTTAATTAAATTAAAATTGATCAAGTTTACGTTACGTCTCTGATTGATGAAGAAAACATTAAAATATATTTCATGTCTCTACGTAGCGATCTTCAAGTCCGACCATTTTTTTTTACCCCTACTGTATTTAATTCAACTAAGCAAAAGTTAAACCTGCTGAACACATTACTATAAAAACTGCATCATTATAACACAGCTGCTTCTATACACACAGTTTATCACCCTCTTTATTCTGCGTTTTTAACAGCATCATTTTATTCCTCTCCACCTGAACCCATTTCCATTTCCAGCATTTACCAGACGCCCTTATCCAGAGCGACTTACAATCAGTAGTTACAGGGACAGTCCCCCCCCCTGGAGACACTCAGGGTTAAGTGTCTCGACTTGTAATAGTTCCCTTGTTGTACAGTAATCCTGCGTGATTTCTTTGTTGGTATAGAAATGAATAGTACTAGAAGGGCAAAATGTATTATAAGGCAATTTATTGGACAAATTCACAATTTTGAATATGTAAAAATGAAAAATGTAGGTAGAAAAATTTACTTTGAGACTCATTTATCACAACAAGCATATATTTGGGTCTAGAAATCACAATATGCCAGGTTTCACACATGATTCATGAAACAGTGTACCTGTGTTGCACACTTGCATGTGGATAAATCCAGCGGCTGAAACATGTATAGTGGGTACAGAATGTTTTCAGACCCCCTGACATTTTTACTCTTTGTTATATTGCAGCCATTTGCTAAAATAAGTTCATTAATATTCGATTAGGTGCTGTCTATTTCTTCTGATCAACCTTGATATGGTTCTACACATTCATTTAAATCCGGCTGTGTTTGATTATACTGATTGGACTTGATTAGGAAAGCCACACCCCTGTCTATATAAGACCTTACAGCTCACAATGCATGTCAGAGCAAATCAGAATCATGAGGTCAAAGGAGCTGCCTGTAGAGTTCAGAGACAGAATTGTGGCAAGGCACAAATCTGGCCATGGTTACAAAAACAATTCTGCTGCACTTAATGTTCCTAAGAGCACAGTGACCTCCATAATACTTAAGTGGAAGATGTTTGGGAGACCACAACCCTTCCTAGAGCTGGCTGTGCAGGCAAACTGCGCTATCAGGGAAGAAGTACAACAGTATACATAGTATACAGTGTATTGAAATAATGTTTCATACTGCAGACAACAGTGCAATCATAAAAGAATCATACACAAAATATATATGCATATTCACACTATACAAACTATACAAATATAAAGCATATATACTGTACAGGTTTCTCTACAGGAGAAAAGTAGAACTTTTCTGTACAATGAACAGGTTGAACAGGAGTAGATATTTCAAAGACAAGACAAACGTGCAAAATGTGCAAAAAGAGCAGAGATGTCCAAAATGAGATGTGTAAAAATCAGGTGCATAAGGCTGGAAGTGAATTGTTGAGATATTGTTGGGCCCTTTTCATTTAGTGATTTATTCTTGGGAACGATTTGGCTGGAGGGAAAGTCATCGATAACCCTACGGTTCCGTCCTCTTCAGTGGTGCCGGGTTGTGGGTCTGTTTTTCCTGCTTGTGTCGGCAGAGTACAGCTGATTTGTGTGATACGTTTATGGCTGTTTCTGACCCTCTGGTCTCCCGTGCAGCGCCATCAGACGGCGGCGTGGTGAAGGGAGCGCCGCGGACGCTAGCTGTTACTGTCCAGGGTGATGAGACAATGTCGCTGCCTGTAAGTAAAACGCTTATATCCCAGGAGCAGCGAAAAGACTCTACTTTAACGCAGTGTCGTTCGGCTGTTGTTGACAAGGCCAACATAACTGCAAATTCGGAAGCCTTTTTCTGGGATAAAGGGATCTTGATGAGGAAGTGGAATCCTCCAACTGCTGATGACGTAGGTTGGAATTCAGTATATCAAGTGGTGGTTCCTCGTAAGTTTCGGTCTGAGGTACTGTGTTTAGGGCATGACAACGTGATGTCTGGACACTTAGGAGTAACAAAAACATATAACCGGATTTTGCACCATTTCTTTTGGCCTGGGTTGAAATCCGATGTTGCTCAATATTGTCATGTTTGTCAGTTGGCTGGTAAACTCTGTCCTGGTCCTGTCCAAACCCTTTTCTAAAATAATTTGAGATTGTGTTGGTCCACTTCCTCGTACCAAAACAGGTTTTAAATGTGTAGTGGCCCACGTTTCCGTTACGCTTACTAAAGGCTAAGTATATAGTGAGGGCCTTAGTGAAGTTTCTTCTACTTTTGGACTTCCAAATTGGTCCATAAGTGCATTTGGAGTTTCTGACCCTAGACCAGAGACGTAACAAGTGGTCATAAGTGGATCCCGTCTGTGCAGTCAAAACAGGGCAGAGATGGCCCCCTGGGGCCACGTTCTCAACCCTCTGATGGCTGGTCTGAACTGCTTGATGATGGGTCTGTAGGCTGGAGTGAGAAGTATATAGGTGTGGACTGATTGTCCAAGGTAGGGGAGGGGTGTGGCAGTGGTGGCCTAGGGGGGGCAATGGTGGCCTAGCGGTTAAGGAAGCGGCCCCGTAATCAGAAGGTTGCCGGTTTGAGTCCTGATCCGCCAAGGTGCCACTGAGTTGTGTTGCTCTGAAGGAGCACTGCTCCCCGGGCGCCTGTCATGGCTGCCCACTGCTCACTCAGGGTGATGGGTTAAATGCAGAGGACAAATTTCACTGTGTGCACCGTGTGCTGTGCTGCTGTGTATCACATTGACAATTCACTTGAAAGCCAGCATGGAATTAAAAAAAATATATGAGGGGCCGTTTAGCGAAACACACACACACATATGAAACACTCACACAGATACATGTGAAAACCACGCACACACACATATCCGGAAGTCGGTTCTATGGATTCTATTTTGGCGACCTGATTAAAAAAGCGGTAATTGTATTTTGCGCGTGCGCAGTCCAAACCGAGTCGTGACGTCGCTCTCCCTTCCTGACGGAAGATTCTCTGTCTCCCGAGCGCCGCCGCGCTACCAGCCGCATTTGTTTTTTACTTAGCTCATGGAGCAGTGGTGGCCTAGCGGTTAAGGAAGTGGCCAGGTAATCAGAAGGTTGCCAAGGTGCCACTGAGCAAAGTACCGTCCCCACACAGTGCTCCCCGGGCGCCTGTTATAGCTGCCCACTAATGGTTAAATTTAGAGGATACATTTCACTGTGTGCACCATGTGCTGTGCTGATGTGTATCACAATGACATTCACATTACTTTTTATGGGCCTTTAACACAGTTTAAGTTTATTTTTTGTTTGTTACATAAGAGACCTTTTTACCTGTATCTGTGTGAGCATTTCATATGTGTGTGTGCGTGTTTTTCACCTGTAACTGTGTGAGTGTGTGTGAGTTTTCAGTAGTATAAATGCATGCTTGTCAGTTTCATATGTGAATGTGTGTGTGTTTCACATGTGTTCGTGTAACAAAAGTCTGAAATATTTCCTAAACGGCCCCTCATAAAAAAAAAAAAATCTTATGAGACCAAGATTGAAACTTAATTCTAAGCAGTGTGTTTATCACAAGCACAGTCACATACAGTCCCAACAGTGAAGCACGGAGGTGGCAGAATCAGGACGACTGGCTGTAATCAAGGGAAAGTACAGGAAGAAAACCTTCTCCAGAGAGAGTGGTCAGACCTCCAACAAGACACTGACCCTAAGCACACAGCTAAAATAATGAAGAAGTGGCTTCACAACAACTCTGTGACTGTTCTTGAATGGCCCAGTCGGAGCCCTGACTTAAACCCAATTGAGCATCTCTGGAGAGACCTAAAAATATCTGTCCACCAACGTTTACCATCCAACCTGCCAGAACTGGAGAGGATCTGCTAGGAGGAATGGATGCCCAAATCCTGGTGTGAAAAATTGTTGCATCTTTCCCGAAACTCATGGCTGTATTAGATCAAGAGGTTGCTTCTAGCAAAGGGCAAAGGGTCTTAATACGTAGGACCATGTGATATTTCAGTTTATCTTTGTTAAGGAATCTGCAAAAATGTCAACAATTCTGTGTGTTTCAGTCAATATGGGGTGCATTAATGAGGGGGAAAAACCAAATGGCTGCTTTCCGTACCGACTGTATGCAATGCCAGATGAGAAACAGCTGCTGAGCAGAAAAGAGAATTGTCTGAAGTGCATTAAAAACTAATGCTCAACAAACGTTCTTCTGTTTAACCCTGATCAGACGGGAGCTCTTGTACTTGGGCTCCATGCAGGCAGACGTAGGCTCACCATGTACTGAAGTAAAGGATCGAGGTGTCCTCATTGACGCAGGTCCCTCACTCGGGAGCAGACCGTGGGCCACCACGGCCCCAGCTATAGAACCGAGCTATTTAAGTAAATATTAATTCACTGATCATGTTAATGCACATGTTAACAAAATATCATTTCCTAAAAACTATGATATGAAACCACCCACCAAACCAAATTTAGCGGCAGTACCTGCAGGCAGTCTGTTCAGTAACCGGCAGGGCGGTTACACACCAGGCCGCTAGTGGGCAGAAGCGGACTAAAACGCGTACTGACCGCCCACCACAGAGGAAGACGAGGAGGAAGGAAGAAAGGAACGACATGGCGTCGACGAGTCGGTTCGTATTTTATTCATTTGTTCTACACATTTTGTCCATATGGTGTGCGTTTCTTGTTTAAGCGTTTAATTAAGTTCCATGGCCCATATTGGCCCATCTTGGTGGGCCGTGAGAAAGAGAAACTGAACGCTACGTGTTTGTACAGTGAGCGTGTGAGATGAAGCAGTTCAGTGCTGCGTAAATGGAAAACGAATTAAGGTTAAATTGTCGAAGTCAGGGATTGAATAAATAGCGGATTACTTTAGAATAAATGTAGTTTTATAAATAATTGAGGGCCAGTCTTTGTTAAAGACCAGGTTCTGCTCATAACAACGCCAGTGGACGTGTTTGGCATATTCATGTACACATTGACCAGTTTATTAATAGCAATATTAAAATGTAGTTTGCTGGTGTAATGCCCAGAATTACAAGCGTCTCGGCACACGTAAAGCGGAAAACGCCATTTGCTCCATTTTCACGATTCCCTGAAACTTCATGACGTTCAGGCTTCGGGAAATTACATACGTGGCATTAAAAAAAACCATTTTGATAAGCCTGAATAAAAGTTCCTGAGATATCAAGCATATTGATTTTTAATTACTTTGATGGTGTGTAGTTTGCTACTCTGTAGTGACTGTCAGATTAAATACAATTCTAACATGGGTTGTAGGGGAAAGAGATTTGTTTTAGTTATTTAAAAAAAATGCAATGTGCAAATCCATAATCTGTATATAATATCTACAATTACTGATAAAGGGAAGACAAATACACAGACTATCAAGTATTAATTCATTAATGTGCTACTGTTTGATTTGTAAATTGGAATGATCAACTTTGTATGTAATGCTTTAAAAAGACTTCTTGTTGAAAGTATTAAAAGTACTTTTGTTGCAGTGGAGACATTCTTCCAAAGGTACAATGCCCTAATCATCCTGATGCTCTGCTCGTTGAGGACTACAGAGCTGGGGACATGATTTGTCCGGAATGTGGACTTGTTGTAGGTATGACCTGTTTATTGTCTCATTTTGAATGAAAACATAGCTGGGTATCAAATGGGACCATTTTTCAGAAGCAATAGTAGATCCATTTTAATGCAGACAGGCAGCCAATGTAGAGACATTTGAAATTGTTGTAATATGAGCTTTTTTCTGGTCTTTGTTGGCAGCTGAGAGTTGCATCTGAACTGAAATTTGCAAACATTAAACCTATTAAGTAAAATAACAAGATGCATAGAGAATAAAAAGAACATATATTTATTCGCATCAACAGAAATGGCACAGAAAATGGTAATTTTGCCATGTGTGACTGAGTAAATATTCCTAAAGCTGATCATTGGAATCAATGTGAATTTTATCGTGATAATGTGGACCAAGCTGGCAGATTCTTTAAGGGCTACAAAGCATTTAAGTTCAAGTAATTTATTGTCATATGTACAGAGTCAAAATTTTCTAGCACAATGAAATTCTTACTTTAATACAATCTTTACTGACACATAGGACATCTAACAGGACACAAGGTATACTAGTGCAACAATATAAAAACTAAATATCTAAAAATATACAGGCAATTGTTGGTGAACGCGTCAAAGCAACTGAGAAGAACTATCATATTACCATTATTGTGGTATTATTTAGTAGTGAACCCTCTGATCGCATACATTTACATTTTAAGGCATTTATCAGATGCCCTTATCCAGAGCCCCTTACAATCAGAAGTTACAGGGCTAAGTGTCTTGCTCAGGGACGATGGTTGTGGGGTTTGAACCTGGGACTTTGTGGTCTTCTGGTTCATATGCGAATGTTTATGGGTTCTACTACCCATATCAAATCTAGGTCTTGCACAGTAAACCTAGAAAGTGATTTTAAGTACGTGATATGTTTAATTTCACTTTTTTGTTAATATTGAACCACAGGTGATCGGGTGATTGATGTGGGTTCTGAATGGAGGACGTTCACCAATGAGAAAGCCACAAAAGACCCGTCACGTGTGGGTGATGCTCAGAATCCGCTCTTGAATGGGGGAGATCTAACTACAATGATAAGTAAGGTAAGAAGTCTCACCTAATTCATTCAAGAACCCTCCACTTAATTATGCTTTAATAAAAGCAGTGAAGCAGATAAATGGGCAAAGAGAAAAGGAAGCGTTTAAGATTGTTATTACATCACATTGAAGCAGAGTCTCTCATTTAAACTAAAGCAGTAGCAAAAGAACCGCATACCTTTGGTGTTTTTAACTGTAAAATAGATGCAGCACCATGTGGGGTCCAGAGATGGTTCCGGGTGCAACTGCTCATTGGTCAGAATGTGGAGAGGTCATCCCATTAGAATGGTGACCCCTGAAGAATGCAGTTTTTATGTTTTATAATGCATTATGAACAAACAGGTTTCGGTTTTTACCTGTTTCTAGTTAAATAACATAGTCTCCTTTCGGCTGCTTCCATAAAGAGTCGCACAGCAGATGAACTGTTCCGGAATAAATTGGTGGATTGCTTGAGGTTTTGCAGCTAGCACAGCTAATCTATAGCACAGCTAATCACTGTAAAGATTTACAATGCAGTCATGAAATTATTCATTCTGCGTTCATCTTCATTTTCTTTGAACTAGGAACACAGGCTAATAAACTGTCTAATATGTTGTGGGTGGGGTCATGCTTAGCGCTGTCTTCACTGTATCATGGAACCATTTACAGTGGAAGAAATAATTATTTTATTGCCTACTGGTTTTGTAAGTGGATGAACATTGAGAGTCAGAATAACAATCCAGAAATTTCATTTCAAAATAGTTACAAATAAATTTTCAGTAATAAAGTAAGTATTTGATCGCCTTTCAATCAGCAAGATTTCTGTCTCCCAGTTATATTTTATACAGGTAAGGAGCTGACATTGGGAGCTTCTCAATTCATTACCTGTATAAAAGGTCCATAGAAGCAATCAATCTATCCAGATTCCAAACTTTGAACCATGGCCAAGACCAAAGAGCTTTCCAAGGATGCCAGGGACGAGATTGTGGACCTACACAAGGCTAGAATGAGCTAGACCATCGTCAAGCAGCTGGGTGAGAAGGTGACAACAGTTGGTGCGTTTATTCGTAAAATGGAAGAACAATGAAATAACTTCCAGTCTCCCTCGGTCTGGAGATCCACACAAGATCTCAGCTTGTGGAGTCTCAATGATAATGAGAACAGTGTGGAACCATCCCGGAACTTCTCGGGAGGAACTTTATTAATACTTATTAGTCAGTTATTTCAAGACCATAGAAAAGATTTGGTAACACACTACACCGTGAAGGACTGAAATCCTGCAGCCTGCAAGGCCTCCCTGATCCCTGATTCAGCCCAATCAAATACTAAAGCATGTTCTGCAAAAGGCATCAAATACTTGAAAATGCTAATGAATTTATAACTATTTTGAAATGCATTTTTTTTTGTGTTATTCTGTCTCATTGTTCAAATAAACCTACCATTGAAGTTATAGACTGATCATTATTCTGTTACTACTTACAAAATCAGCAAGGAATTAAATAATTTTCCACCACTGTGGATATATATATCTGAATTTACTTTACACAGTCTTAAATGGATTGAATTTAATTTAGCAAATTAATGTGTACATTAATATTTAGATTTATATTCCTATGTTCATTCACTGCATTTTGTTAATGGAAAATACTGTTAATTTTCTTTCATTCTAAGTGTGTAGCATATTTTCCACACCAGCCTAAAATTTAAACAATACTTTAGATGTTTAATCTGTAGTAGGTTGTGCCTGTAATGTAATGTTGCAGATATCAGGTGAGTTTGACCTTGTGTAGTGGCTCTGTTTTTAATGTTTTATACGTTTTAAACTTCTAGATCATGCCATGCATCTTTTTTGTATCTGGCCTTGAACTTATCACTTCATTTGTCTAATGGATGAATACACAGGGAACTGGTGCAGCTAGTTTTGATGAGTTTGGCAACTCGAAATATCAGAACCGGAGGACCATGAGCAGCTCAGACCGTGCAATGCTTAATGCTTTCAAAGAGATTACTACAATGGCAGACCGTATCAACCTCCCCAGAAATATCATTGTAAGTATGCTGTGTTTTTCAATTGGTATCTTTCATAAACTGTAATGGAGGCAATGGTGGTCCAGCGGGTAAGGAATCGGACCCGTAATCTGAAGGTTGTTGGTATAAATCCTGAATCCCGCCAATGTGCCACTGAGCAAAGCACCTACCCCACCCAATGCTCCCTGGGCACCTTTCATGATAGGTTAAATGGCACATTTCATTATGTGCACTGTGCTGAGGTGTCACATGTGACAACTAATCACTTTCTAACGGTGTCCCCCATCATTCATCAGGATCGAACAAATAATCTTTTTAAACAAGTTTATGAGCAGAAGAGTTTGAAGGGCAGGAGTAATGATGCTATTGCCTCAGCCTGTCTCTACATTGCTTGCAGACAAGAAGGAGTGCCAAGGACTTTCAAAGGTGAGCTCAACTATCTAGATTTTCTTTTACAGAAAATACTGTGGACAGTGACTGTTCCACCTTCTCATTGGCATTTCATTTCTTTGCAGAAATTTGTGCGGTGTCCCGTATATCTAAGAAGGAAATTGGTCGCTGCTTCAAGCTCATCCTCAAGGCTCTGGAGACAAGTGTAGACCTCATCACCACTGGTGATTTTATGTCACGGTTCTGCTCCAACTTGGGACTCCCCAAACAAGTGCAGATGGCTGCCACTTATATTGCTCGCAAAGCAGTTGAACTCGATTTGGTGCCAGGACGCAGCCCTATTTCAGTGGCAGCAGCTGCTATATACATGGCCTCCCAGGCCTCTGCTGAGAAAAAGACTCAGAAAGGTAGGTGTTTTACTAGGGAAAAAAGACCATATTCAAAACATTTAGTAGTTCATCTGTTCTTGGTGACCTCACATGGAGCCCAGGTGAAGAAATGGTTGAAAAGTTCACAATGTTTTGTTTCAAACATGATTAGATTTCCTAAATTATAACTGATGATCAATAACTGATGTTTAATTTTATTTTCTGTAAATTCTGGATTATAGAGCAAAAGAAAAAAGAAATTGTACATAAGGTATACTCGGGTGTCCATGTTGAAACGTGAGATATTAACAAAGCTAAATGTTACAGGAAAGATTTTTAACTTTTAATATCCACAACTACATACATTCCACAAAAACAGTGCTTTTAACAGTACTAACAGTTTTAGTCTTCAGTATCGCAATTATGTCAGGAAGCTAGTTAGCCTATAAAATCCAAAAGTTAGCTGCACTGTTGTAAAATTTTCAAAGTGCATTAAAAAAGTAGCGGCTTATATGCCGGAATTTACGGTACACACACTCAGCCAAATACTGGCAGCCATTTCATCACCTCTGTTCTTTTTTTTTCCAAATGTTTCTGGCTTTTTGTGTTGTGTGTATATATAACCTATTAGCGAGTAAAGTATATAACTTATAAGGTGCCACTGAGCAAAGTGCCGTCCCCACTGCTCACTAAGGGTGATGGTTAAATGCAGAAGACACATTTCTTTGTGTGCATCACAATGACAATCACTTTTTTAAAATTATTTTTATTTTATAATTGCTAGTCTATTGTTTGTGTTTTTACATCCTTTTTTATCTCCTGCTCTTTGGTCACTTGTACATGAGTTTATTCCATTTTTCTCCTACCAGAAATTGGTGACATTGCAGGAGTGGCAGATGTCACTATCAGACAGTCCTACAGGCTCATCTACCCAAGAGCAGCAGATCTCTTCCCACCAGACTTCAAATTTGACACCCCTGTGGACAAGCTGCCTCAACTGTAAAATGAGGAGCTCATAACAAGTGCTTCTCTTTTAGTTGTTCTTTTATAGCATTTTGAGTTATTTTCCTTAAATTTAGCTTTTCATATGGCTTTCACTGAAATGCAGCAAGTGTAGGAAAACATTCCAAAAGTGAGCTGCAGACTGTACTTGAACTGCATTTGTGTTTGTATGTGTGCACATTAGTATGAGCTTCAGTTAAATACTATTCATTTTCTAATAATGAATGAAAGAATTAGATGTATTTTGTTGGCTTATTTCCGTATTATGAATAATTTAAACAATAAATGCTTTTTTGGAAAGCATTGTTGGGATTGAATTGTTTATTACTAGCGGTCTTTGAAGCACAGTTCTGAGATGAACTGTAATGTTTAGGTCGAGGTCCTGAAGGTCCATACAATACACACAATGGTAAACTCAAGTACAGCGATAAAAACAAATACACACTGCCCTTTACTGTTATTAGTAATAAGGGTCTGTATTGAAAGAAGAGCAAATCTTTATAAAAAAAAAAAAAAAAAGTAATTAATCACATTTGGGTATTTTAGATTTTATAATACAGAGCGGGGCATCTGAGACTATTCTCCTTTACAGAATATCCAATTGTCAATTTTTTTGCACATTTACGGTATTTGGCAGACACCCTTATCCAGAGCGATTTGCAACATGCTTTCATGTTACAATCAGTGAAGAGATCAGTTCTGGTTCACTAGGACCCCCAACTATGAATACAATCTTTTTATTCACTCTGTTCTAGTTTTTCCTTGCAGAAGTCAGACAATAAGAAAGTTACAAGATAGACTAAATATTCTCTAAAGAGGAAGATCTTGAGCTGCCGTTTGAAGATACTCAGCAACTGTGCTGTTCTGACCTCGAAGGGAAGTTCATTCCACCACCGAGGGGCCGAGACTGTTTCAATTAAAAGTTTTTCTCAGTGTGCCCCAGACAACTGTGACATTTTTTATAATGTTTCTAATGTTTTTTGCTAACTTTTACTGGGGTGCCAGTAATAGTGGTTGGTGCTGTATATAGGTTGGTCTGAAAATTGGCCGCCCAGGAGCTCTAGGCTCCATCAGGCTACAATGCCACCATTCTTGCAGTTATTAATCCACTTAATACTTCGTGTTCATTTTGCTTTCTCTGTGGCCTCATTCTTGCCTTGACAAGATTAAACAGTTATTCCACTAGTTCTTCTGTGTCCAATAGGGTGGTAGTAGCCTAGTGGGTAACACACTTGCCTATGAACCAGAAGACCCAGGTTCAAATCCCACTTACTACTATCGTGTCCCTGAGCAAGACACTTAACCCTAAGTTGCTCCAGGGGGGGGCTGTCCCTGTAACTACTGATTGTAAGTCGCTCTGGATAAGGGCGTCTGGTAAATGCTGTAAATGTAATGTAAAATGTCCAAAAAGCCCATTGAGTGCTTAAATGCAAATGTATTCAAACTGAGTTCACATTGAGTTGTACAAAGTACTAAATTCAGCAAACTGAAATGTTCATTTTTATTATATGAATGTTTAACACAGTAATATATAAGTGTAATATACAGCAAATGATTCAGGTTGAGACAGTGTTGCAGGCATCAGTTATCTCAAAGAGGTGGAAGTGTTTGCTGCTTCTACAGGCAATGGTATAAGCAGTCTCGCCACTGTTATTGCATAAGCCTGCCTGGAGCTGGCGGTGCATTAGCATCAGTTCTAGAGTCTTTCCTGCCCCTGCATTTCCTGCTGCCAGGTGCAGAGGTGTGACTTTGCCATGTGAATGACTGTTTACCAAAGCCCCTGCCCACAGGAGGCACGAGGCTACAGCCACTTTATCCCAGCGACAGGCACAGTGGAGTGGGGTCCAGCCGTCCGCTGTGCGGGCTTCCAGCTCTGCCCCTGCGTCCATCAGAACCTGGACCATGCCAGCATGTCCCTCATAAGATGCTCTGTGCAAGGCAGTGTAACCATCCGAATCACAACAACCAATCAGGGAAGAGTCCAATGATAGGAGGCGGGGCACGACAGAGAGCTGAAAGAATAGAGGGGGTAGTGTAAGTCCAGTCCAAACTGTAAAAGAAATCAAATAAGTACTGATTCATACTGGAAAAGTAGGGCTCTTCATTCATGTAATTCTCCTGTGCATATATGGTGTCCAAATTCTGTAGTATAAACATTTAAAAAAAAACATTTAAAATGCAAAAAACGCCATAAAGCATGTGTTGAGTCAGCTCTGGATTTTTTTGCCTTTTTTTTTTCTCCCCAGGTGAAAATCTCCCCAGAGTTTTTTCTTGTTAGAATAATTGTGGGGGTGTCAACTGTAGGGCCTTTCAGAGCCCACTGAGACATACTGTATGTGATTTTGAACTAAATGAGAAATAAATAATCTTAAGTTTGTCCAGTGATACTATTCAGAAGATATTTGGTATTATTTGTGTGTGTGTGTGAGGATGATGAAGGTTTGCTTACCCTGTTATTTTCAGCAGCCCACAGCATGAAATCTGCAGGGCAGCATGTCTCCTGCATCCTACACTCCTCCTGAAGGTACCACTCCTCTGTGTGCTCTTCCTTATTCTCTTCCTCCTCCTCCTCCTCATTCCAAGGACCAGTTGTTCCCCTGGGAATGAGGTGGCAATGTGTCTGCAGCAACTCCAACTGATTAAAATCTCCAGGGAACTCCATCTACAAGTAAAATGACAGATGCCATCTTGCTACTCCTCAGTGCATTTTTACATCACAATACGTTTTAAACAAGAAACTATTATCTGTAATAAAGATATAGTCCCTAATCTACCCATCTGAGGAATATCAAAGCAAATATTGCCAGCGTTACAATGGCTGAAACAACCACTCAGTCGACACTGAATAAGAAAAAAACACTGTTTTAAACATACGAGACTAACGACCTAAGAGCTACAATAAAAGTAATATAACCGCAAGTGGTGATGAAGTGGTGGTTACTGATTTGACCAAATGTAGTATTCAGTCTGGTTCCTCTTCTCTATCTGCTCTGCTGACAGGAATTTGGAGTCCACAACCTCTCACAGCATGTTGTAGGACTGTCGCTTTTTTCACGCAGTCATGCGTGTATGAGGAGGTTTGCAAGGAACAAGCTGAAGTGCAGCGAGCTCTTTACCAACTACATTTCTCGCACATCGACAAAAAGCGACTCTTTCACGCTTTATTGGATTTGGAGCGTCGCAGAAACATGACGTCACGCGTCCTGTTCTGTGCTCGAGTACGGCTGGCGCTCACATTACATACGAAAAACGCGCCCGTGTCCAGCTGCACCGTGTTTTGCCACGCCCCTTCCACAGCGGGTCAGGGACGTCTTCTGCCACGCCCCTTCCACAGCGGGTCATGGACGTCTTCTGCCACGCCCCTTCCAAGCGGGTCAGGGACGTCTTCTGCCACGCCCCTTCCACAGCGGGTCAGGGACGTGTCATGCCACGCCCCTTCCACAGCGGGTCATGGTCGTCTTCTGCCACGCCCCTTCCAAGCGGGTCATGGACGTCTTCTGCCACGCCCCTTCCACAGCGGGTCATGGACGTCTTCTGCCACGCCCCTTCCACAGCGGGTCAGGGACGTGTCATGCCACGCCCCTTCCACAGCGGGTCATGGACGTGTCATGCCACGCCCCTTCCACAGCGGGTCATGGACGTCTTCTGCCACGCCCTTCCACAGCGGGTCATGGACGTCTTCTGCCACGCCCCTTCCACAGCGGGTCATGGACGTCTTCTGCCACGCCCCTTCCAAGCGGGTCAGGGACGTGTCATGCCACGCCCCTTCCACAGCGGGTCATGGACGTCTTCTGCCACGCCCCTTCCACAGCTGGTCATGGACGTCTTCTGCCACGCCCCTTCCAAGCGGGTCAGGGACGTGTCATGCCACACCCCTTCCACAGCGGGTCAGGGACGTCTTCTGCCACGCCCCTTCCAAACGGGTCAGGGGCGTGTTCAGGGGCTACACAAACCGCGAGGCTCAGATCGGGGTTATGTGATGTACCAGTGAGAAAACGTACTAATTGTAGGCGACCTAGCAATCAATTACAAGTCAAGGCGGGACGTAATGAAAGCGTGAATCCTTGTTTCCAAATTTAGTTTGGATAGAACTGGCTTGAGTTTGGTCAGGCGCCTCAGCTAAAGAAAAACACGATTTTACAATATTGATAACCTCTGCATCCATTTTCAGTTTAGTCCATTGTAGGTTTGTAATCAATGATTTTTCACAAGGGGCTAGTGAAGCGAGGTCAATACGGGGGTCACCACTACCAAAAAGCATACATTCTGTCTTACTCTCATTTACTTTACATTTAAGGCCATCCACCTCTCGGCATCAGTCAGACAGTCGAGGAGAGGTTGCAGGTTTCTTCAAAACAGCCACCCAGCAAGCGCTAAACACCTGTGGGAACTCCTTCAAGACCTCTTGAAGCTCATCGAGAGAATGCCAAGAGTGTGTAAAGCAGTAATCAGAGCAAAGAAACTAGAATATAAAACATGTTTTCACTTATTTCACCTTTTTTGTTAAGTCCAGAACTCCACATGTGTTCATTCATAGTTTTGATGCCTTCAGTGAGAATCTACCAACGTAAATGGTCATGAAAATAAGAAAACACGTTGAATGAGAAGGTGTCCAAACTTTTGGGCTGTACTGTATATCTCTCTAAAGTGAAGGTGAAGTGATTGTCATCATGATACACAGCACACAGTGAAATGTGTCCTCTGCTTTTAACCATCACCCTTGGTGACAGTGGGCACCATGACAGGCGCCGGGGAGCAGTGTGTGGGGACGGGGCTTTGCTCAGTGGCACCGCGGCGGATCGGGATTCAAACCTTCCGAATTAGGCAGTGCCAGTGCTCTCTCTCTCATATATATATATATATGAGAGAGAGAGAGAGTCTAAATGGTATTCACTGGAACAGATACAAGAATTTAGTTATCTATTCCACCAAAAAAGTAGAAAATAGAACACAGTAGACCACTGTGTCATGAACGTTTTGGAAATGGTTATCTACTATTTTAAAGGAAAAATTAGAATAGTCACATGATGGTGCTCCTCAGTCCACAGGAAACACATTTTATGCAAGTTTAATATGTTTCCTGAACATTTATCAAACTGATTAAATATTGATAACATGGATGGTATGGATGTTTTGGGACGTGACCGATGATCAAATCCCAAACACACACACGGTTTTACCCTCATTTCACAAACATGATTCAAGCTAGACCCGTCTCTTCTACTTTCTTCTTCTCACAATACAGCATGTTCCCAGCAGAGTGGATGGACATCACAAACGCGATCTTTGTTCCAGTCACCTCTGAACCACACCCACTATCAAACAACAGAGCTGCTTTTTAAGCACTCTGGCGAACTGCTGAATAGTCGGTTCTAGATGTGTCAACCTCGGTCACATCCCGCGAGAACATCCCACATCCCGCGAGAACACTTTATATGGATCTATTATTATGACGCGCTGAAACCACACAAACTACAGATCCCACAATTCAGTGCGACTTTGCAGACAAACCGAGCGCCCTACGCACATCGCTTTAGTGAATTTGAAACGTGAAAAAAGAATCTCAAGCTGCTTCATAACCCATTTGCCAGCACTGTATTATATGATCTGTAGTTTGTGTGTTATCAGCGCTTCATATCACGGGTTTGACACCCCTGTTATAGAGAATGCACTGCTTTGTTTATTTATCTTTTAATAGTTATAAAAAAGAACCACATAGCGGAGTCATAATCGGGTCAGCTCTTGTCGACCTGCTATTAGACCATTTGGCAACAAGGCATGTTTAATCCCGTAAGCGACGCCGTTACTGGTGCAAATGCTTTTATTTTAGCTCCAAGCTCCAGCTAGTAGCGCTTCCTGTTCTAATACTTAGACCAAATAGCCGAGGGTAATATGTCGTGTAAATTTTCCATGTTTAAGGTTGTTTAATGGATATTTAAATATTTCATTACTTACCGGAAAAATGTGTGACGTGCGTCAGCGGCGCAAAAAAAAGACCCGTATTTCCGGATTCGGGTGAAAGGGCGGAGCTTGGATTGACCATAAGGTGCTAGAGACAGCGGGCTTTACCAAGAGAATTTTAGAACAGCCTTTGTGACAAGCTACCTTGTTAAATTGACGATGGTATTAACTTTTTAACAGTTTATGTCCGGGTTGTAATATGACCGGAGGAATTCCAGGATAGTGTGCATGGAGACTCTGAAAGCAACTATAATTGAGATGTTAGTTTTTTCTCCTTTTTGTGTGCGTATTTGATGACGGGGATTGGGTGTTATACGTGCTTTAAGCACTCTGTTTAACTGTTTGCAGAAACTAGCTCGAAACACACGATTTGTATTGTTAGAAATGTTTTTCTTACTGATTTCACAGTGGTAGATTGGTGAAATATTCACGAGAAAGTTATTTGAGGAGAAAAAAACATTAAGAACTTCAACCAAGTTTAAAAAGAAACAAAGTTTAAATGTCGATCCCCTTACAAATTCATTTTCATGAACATCCCTTTCCTCCCCCACTTTTTGCCTTTTTGCACATGCGCAAAAATGAAATTAGGAATATGCTGTGCAACGTGATTTAAGATTTGCACACACTGAATATGCCTTCCACAAATTTTGTTTATGATAACTCACAATTATCACAATGGCACAAAGGCAGAAGCCGGTATGACTGTACGTGACAAATAAATTGGAATTTGAGAAGCGTTTTACACAGTCAGCCCACCCTTGACAAAATGAGACATGATCCGTGCATGGCAGTAGGTGGCGCTAAAGGCCAGTCAGTACACATGCACCTGTATGAAGTGATATTTGTTCTTATTTTCATTATTTTACACGATTTAAAAACTATGCTAAAATACCAACATAAAAACTCTTTACATAACAGCAAATAATAACACATAATCATGCATTGTGAACAGTTTTGGACAATATAATGGATTACATTTTGTTCATTTTTGAGCAAATATTTTCACAACAATAATATACCAACTGGACTAAAATAAATGACACTGACATTTACACTGACTAACAGTGTATAATAAAATGCCCTTTTACATTGTTACAAATTGTGCAGAACTCTGCATGAATTCTAATTGTTATTCATTATTTTTAAAATTAATTTTCATTCATATAATTAATTATTATTGTTAAACCCATAAAAGCAATTGTCGTGCATTTTATGACAATAAAACAGAAAAGCATTGTGGAAATAGTTAAATGCATGTGTATGGTGGCATTAAATTGTGTTACAGCCTAGGAGAATAGGTGCATTAAATAATAACAGGAAGGCAATAGCTTTACATAGTAAGTACAGCATCAGCACATAATGTAGCTCTCTCTCCTCCTTCTCTGGTTTTTGCTCACATTTATCTGCAGTACAAACAAGAAAGAATGAAGTAATGATGCAGTATTTTTAAATTACAACAATTCAATGTGTTTTTATTTAACCCATAGCAAGACTAATGATGCAGTTTACAGCAATGAAGCAAAATGTGTTTACCATCAATGTGGATAAGAAGAGGTGGACTCATGGCATCTAATGGATTTGTTTTGCACTCATAATTCCCATTGTTTAAATATGTTGCTCCATTAAAAAGTAGGACAATGGTGCTGTTAGGCGATGTTGTACTCTCTTCTAGTAAAACAATTTCATTTCTCCACAGCTGAATCTTGTGAGACTCCGACAGACAGATGAATTGACATGAAAGAATAAAGTTGTCCCCCTTGCACAATGTTTTTGGCACTGGACTAGTGAGAACAATGTCAGGAACGCAGGAACCTTTATAGAAGAAAACAAAGTGTAAGTACTTTAATACAATCAATCAAATGAATTAACAAAGAAAGGACAGTATTTCACCTTGAGCATCTTCAATAAGGAGCAACCACAGGTTCAGAAGGATCCAGTACATCGTGTACATACATTTCAAAGTCGTTTGAAGTGGCCCATGTTACTTATACTACTTGTCTTTCCATTTCCTCTAAAATCTTGATTCCGCCTCATTTGATATTTTTGGTATTTCCTTTGTATGAAAGGAAATTGTTGACCACATCCAAACAGAAATCTGATTCTGGAGATAGCGAAATCTTCCCTGCTGACACAGGAAGTCAGATGAAGTCAGATGTTCAGTTGAAAAGATTCATACAGTTTTACTTTGAGTGTAAATTTGCAATTAACAAATTACAACCAAAAAAATACAGTAAGTTATTAACAATTTTAATCTCTTGAATTTCTGCAAAATTACAGCTTTGACCCAGTCTTACAATGAGATTTCCCCAGAATGCGGAGTGTCTGTAGCTTTAAATGCTAATGAGGAGGAGAGACGAGGAGCAGAGTGGCCAATCGAAGTTGTGAAATCTGTCCTCAGCATTTAACCATCACCCTGAGTGAGCAGTGGGCACCATGACAGGCGCCTGGGGAGCAGTGTGTGGGGACGGTGCTTTGCTCAGTGGCACCTTGGCGGATCGGGATTCCACCCGACAACCTTCTGATTACAGGGCTGTTTCCTTAACCACTTGCCCACCACTGCCCCTCTGTTTTTTTTTTTTTTATGTGATGAACACCATTCACATTTACATTTACAGCATTTACCAGACGCCCTTATCCAGAGCGACTTACAATCAGTAGTTACAAGGACAGTCCCCCCCTGGAGACACTCAGGGTTATGTGTCTTGCTCAGGGACACAATGGTAGTAAGTGGGGTTTGAACCTGGGTCTTCTGGTTCATAGGCGAGTGTGTTACCCACTAGGCTAATACCACCAACCACCAATGTTGGGCGCAGACATGAAGTCGTGTCTGCATTTTTCCAAAAAAAAAAAAATTTTTAGGATGAGGCAGTGCAAAACTCCCCCCTTTCCTTTCCCATGTCATGAGGTTTTGAGTTTGAATATGGTACTTAGCTATAAGCCAGTACTAACCCTAGCAACAGTTCTAAGGTGCCGGTACGCCATTCTGGAAATATTTTAAATATGACAGTCAAAAAGCAGATCAGCGTCAAAGGTCATACCCATATTTATCTATATTCTGTATATAAACACCCGAGAGTGTTTATGTAATCCACACCATGGATTTCCATGGACGGTGGGTAAATCAGGAGCAACTTTTGTTCCTCATATGGGTTTGATAATGAAAAACTATTTAATACTTTTAAGAAGCAATCTTCAGGTCCAACCATTTTTATGAACAGTGGGTACGGAAAGTATTCAGACACCCTTAAAATTTTCACTCTTTGTTATATTGCATCCATTTGCTAAAAAATATTTTTTTTACTCATTAATGTACACACAGAAAAACACAGAATTGTTGACAAAAGTCCTAAGTATTCAGACCCTTTGCTGTGACACTCATATATTTAACTCAGGTGGTGTCCATTTCTTCTGATCAACCTTGAGATGGTTCTACGCCTTCATTTGAGTCCAGCTGGATTTGATTATTCTAATTGGACAGCCACCTACACCAGCTCCTCCGACAGGACCCCAAGGTGGTCCCAGATCAGACTGAAGAGATATTGACCTGGGGGCCTCCTGCTGGCAGGACATGCCCAAAACACCTCCCCAGGGAAGCCTCCAGGAGGCATCCTGACGAGTTGCCCGAACCACCTCAACTGGTTCCTCTCAATGTCCTCTCTACTCTGAGTCCCTCCTGAATGTCCGAGCTCCTCACCCTATCTCTAAGACTGCGCCCGGCCACCCTACGGAGGAAACTCATTTCGGCCGCTTGTATCTTGTATTTCGTCCTTTCGGTCATTACCCAAAGTTCATGACCATAGATGAGGATTGTAGAGGACGTAGATAGACCAGTAAATCGAGAGCCTTGCTTTCTGTCTCAGCCCCCTCTTCTCCACAACAGACCGGTTCAGCGTCCGCATCACTGCCCCAATCTGCCTGTCGATCTCCTGCTCTCCTTCTTCCCTCACTCGTGAACAAGACCCCGAGATACTTAAACTCCTCCACTTGAGGCAGGATCTCTCTCCCGACCCTCAGTTGGCAAGCCACCCTTTTCCGGTCGAGAACCATGGTCTTAGATTTAAAGGTGCTGATCCTCATCCCAGCTGCTTCACACTCAGCTATGAACCTACCCAGCAAGAGCTGAAGGTCAGAGCCTGATGAAGCTAGGAGGACCACATAATCTGCAAAAAGCAGAGACAAGATTCTCCTGCCACTAAACTCGACACCCTCCACACGCCACCCACCACGGCTGCGCTTAGAAATTCTGTCCATATAGGTTATGAACAGACAGTACTGACAAAGGGCAGCCATGGCGGAGTCCAACCCGCACCAGGAACAGGTCTGACTTACTGCTGGCTATGCGGACCAAGCTCACGCACTTCTGGTACAGGGACTGAATGGCCCTTAACAAAAGCCCATCCACCCCATACTCCTGGAACGCCCCCCAAAGGGTGCCCCTGGGGACACGGCAAATTTTGCAAAAAAAGCCAAATATGAGCTGCTATATTTGGTTGTAAAGTTCCATTATCAGAATAAATATTTGAATTTAGCTTTACAAAGCTTGCATATGACATGAGCTCTATCAATCTGTTTCTTGCCACCGATGTTGGTAGTAGGTGGTAGTAGCCTAGTGGGTAACACACTCGCCTATGAACCAGAAGACCCAGGTTTGAATCCCACTTACTACCATTGTGTCCCTGAGCAAGACACTTAACCTTAAGTTGCTCCAGGGAGACTGTCCCTGTAAATACTGATTGTAAGTCGCTCTGGATGAGGGTGTCTGATAAATGCTGTAAATGTAAATGTTGTAGAATCCAAAATGTGCCCAAATGTCTGCCTTAAATGAAGACGGGGCGGGTTGAATTTTCTTTTCCATGGCGCGTCCATCCATTGTTCGCACGTGCGCTCACCCACTTTCTTCTTATTCACACAAAGGATTACTATCTGAGCAGAAACCAGCGTAGCGCCATTATACCCAATTGACCTAATTAGTGTTAATTGGTCTTCCAGCTCTTCATTATGCTCAAATTTACATTTTCCAGCCTCTTATTGCTACTTGTCCCAACTTTTTGGGGGATTTGTTGACACTGAAATTTTGAATAAACATTTTTCTTTTAAAATGATACATTTACTCTGATTAAACGTTTGAGCAGTCATCTATGTTCGAAAAATATTGAAATTGACATTTGACATCTCCACCATCATTGCATTCGGTATTTACAATGACGTGAAAAACTATTTGCCCCCTTCCTGATTTCTTATTCTTTTGCATGTTTGTCACACAAAATGTTTCTGATCATCAAACACATTTAACTATTTGTCAAAGATAACACAAGTAAACACAAAATGCAGTTTTTAAATAATTGTTTTTATTATTCATGGAGAAAAAAAAAAAAAAAAAAAAAAAAACAAACCTACATGGCCCTGTGTGAAAAAGTAATTGCCCCCTGAACCTAATAGCTGGTTGGCCACCCTTAGCAGCAATAACTGCAATCAAGCGTTTGTGATAACTTGCAACAAGTCTTTTACAGCGCTCGAGGAATTTTGGCCCACTCATCTTTGCAGAATTGTTGTAATTCAGCTTTTTTTGAGGGTTTTGTAGCATGAACCGCCTTTTTAAGGTCATGCCACAACATCTCAGTGGAGTGGAATACCACTCCAAAGTATTAATTTAGTTTTTTCAGCCATTCAGAGGTGGATTTGCTGGTGTGTTTTGGGTCATTGTCCTGCTGCAGCACCCAAGATCGCTTCAGCTTGAGTTGACGAACAGATGGCCGGACATTCTCCTTCAGGATTTTTTGGTAGACAGTAGAATTCATGGTTCCATCTATCACAGCAAGCCTTCCAGTCCCTGAAGCAGCAAAACAACCCCAGACCATTACACTACCAAAAAGTAGGTCGGTCCACAAGGTATTTTTCACAAAAGTCTTGGCAATCATTGAGGGTTTTTTTTTTAGCAAAATTGAGACGAGCCTTAAATGTTATTTTTGCTTAAAAGGGGTTTGCGCCTCGGAAATCTGTCATGCAGGCCGTTTTTGCCCAGTCTCTTTCTTATGGTGAAGTCGTGAACACTGACCTTAATTGAGGCAAGTGAGGCCTGCGGTTCTTTAGATGTTGTCCTGGGGTCTTTTGTGGCCTCTCGGATGAGTTGTCTGCACTCTTGGGGTAATTCTGGTGGGCCGGCCACTCCTGGGAAGGTTCACCACTGTTCCATGTTTTTGCCATTTGAGGCTAATGGCTCTCACTGTGGTTCGCTGGAGTCCCAAAGCTTTAGAAATGGCTTTATAACCTTTACCAGACTGATAGATCTCAATTACTTTTGTTCTCATTTGTTCCTGAATCTCGGCATGATGTCTAGCTTTTAAGGAGCTTTTGGTCTACTTCTCTGTGTCAGGTAGCTCCTATTTAAGTGATTTCTTGATTGAAACCGGCGTGGCAGCAATCAGGCCTGGGGGTGACTACAGAAATTGAACTCAGGTGTGATAAACCACAGTTACTTATTTCACAAGGGGTGCAATCACTTTTTCACACAGGGCCATGTAGATTAGATATTTTTTCTCCCTTAATAACGTAAACCATCATTTAAAAACTGCATTTTGTGTTCAATTATGTTATCTTTGACTAATAGTTAACAATTTTTGATGAGCTGAAACATTTAAGTGTGACAAACATGCAAAAGAATAAGAAATCAGGAAGGGGGCAAATAGTTTTTCACACCACTGTATTCACAATTTGTTTAGTGTCCCAATGTTTTTGGAATCCGGTTAGTACATATAGACATATAGGACCTTGGGGGTGGGCGCACTGAATGGTATCCAGAGGGCCTTCTCTGTTGCCAGTGCCCACTTTTCAATTATAATTGCATTGACATTGAGGGTTCTTGGGAGGGGCTGAGCTGACACCAACTGCTGTTTGGCTCCATACCCCTGGGAACATATGATTGTGTATGTGGGTGCCTGCTTGTGTATGACTATAGACTGGCTCACTCAAGGGGGCTACATGGCAGGTCCTGGCACTCCTGGATCTGTTGGGTCCCTTGCGGGGGTTAGGGTCCTAGGGTCTGCCCAGGTGCATCCGGTCCACAAAACAGCTCACACAGGTGCACAAACTGTCTGGACAGTCTGAACATGTATTCTGCCCTCCCTGAATGTGGTGTTGAGTTTGGCAGATTAACAATTTCTTCAAATGAGGGAAATACATGAAACAAAGTAACCAGTTAACACCTTTACAATAAACCATGTCCATGACTGTAAACAGCATGAGGCGATTTCTACAATATTCAATGTATTTGTTAACACAAAAGGAACTAAAGCTGAACTTCCCACCACTAGTTCTGAGGAACGGCACTGTCACTCAAATACCTGCTGGCGCGGCTAGATTCACTGCATTGTGGTCAACCACCAAAGGCGCCTGGGGAGCAGTGTATTGGGAACCCTATCACTGCGAGATACATGCGCTCAGCAGCTATTTGCAATCATATATGGAATGAGATTTGTGCACACGATCAACTGCACGATTAACCAGTTGTAAGTATTGATTATGATGATTATGATGTGATCCATATGTAATGGCTTATAGCTGTTGCTGCTGTGCATGTTCTTGAAGCCCACATATCTCCAGTTTCGAGGAACAGAGTTTCACACAAATACCTGCTGGCCAATGAGGCGAAGCCCTGACCACATGAGAGAATTGTGACAAAAGTTCAACTGAATCCTCAGGCAGCATGAACATAAAACAGGGCAGAGCAACTGAAAAGCCAGCAGTGAAACTGTAAAAACGAGCAGTGTAACTGAAAGTCTCACAAGCGAAAATGAAAGAGTGCGATGTAAGCAAAAAACTATAGTCAAAAATCCAACCTTTTATTTTATATTTCAACGTCATATTTTGTTAAGTGTAGTAAGTGGGATTTGAACGTGGGTCTTCTAGTTCGTAGGCGAGTGTGTTACCCACTAGTCTACTACCACCCACCCATTACATAATACCACAACTGACGTATCTGTCTTGCTGGTGAATTTTTTTGGTTTCTTCCAACTCACTTATGGCTGCTCTGGCTCAGTCCTGAAACACTGGCAGCAAAAAACAGCTCCCTAAAACAATGTCTCCTGCTCGCAACATGCCTACTAGGTGAAACTGTTTGGCACATGTGTTCTGATTATGCTCTAAATTAATCAAATAACCATCAAACAAATGGAGGCTAAAATAAAAAATTACAAACTGAATAATTATGTAATCTGGTGATGGCTGTGTGCTAACACATCAAATCTTATTCAGCTTGACCCAGTTCCACATAAGACACACTGATAAGAGCAAGAATGAAATATTAGATTATATTTTGTGTCTGAAACAGGAAGCAAATCAAGATTGATCTCTGATTAACAATCTGCATGTAATGTGCACAGCCATGTAACCTGACCTATTTCCTGGTCATTCTTAGCTTATCCATTAAATGTAGAGGCACAATAAGCACAAGGCAAAGAGCTTCTTAAATATTTAAATAGTTAATTTTAGACAAAGTAAGTTAATGTTAATGATAGATTTTTTGGAGTTAATGACATTTCAATGAACACTGTTGGAAATGGCTGTTATGGAAGTGTAATTTTGTTGCTTCAACATTAACTACAAATTGATTTAATGCTATATCTATTTAAAGTAGTGAAAAGGATTAAGTTAAGAGCTAAGGTTATGGTTAGGTTTAGGATGATGTGTGGTGAATTCACACACGGCATGATCACAACACAAAGCATCCTCCAAAATGACACTTCCCATCCTCCAATCACACTTTCCACGAAAAATCTTATCTCCCTTTTAAATGTCACACACCCGCATGTTTTCAAATCAACTCGAGGGCCTCTCAAATTTCTGAATTTCAAATGGGGGCATAGGGTTTCAGCTCCACCGTGACCATAATACCACTCCTTGGTTGTATTAATGCCACTCCAGATAAGAACCTGAGATTTTTCTATCCTCTCCTCTTCTTTCATTCACATTTATCTAGCTCATTTGAATTGATGTCAGGCTCCATAGTGGACTCACAATAATATCTCACTCATTTTAGAGTTACATGCAGTGTGCAACAAACACACATCTATGGGCACATTAAGGTTTGTCACATGGAATGTGCATGGAGCTGGCTCCAGAGAGAAGGGGTTAAAGATATTTAGCCAACTTTAAAGAACTACAGGCAGATGGACAGCTGGAACTCAGCGTAATTGGGAATCTATAAATCTACCTAAACAGTACATGAGTGAATATGGACTTTATGATGCATGGCGTTCTTTTCACCCTAACCGCAAGGAATATGCTTTCTTCTCACATGTCCTATTCTCGATTGGATTATTTCCTAGTCAGCAGCTCACTGATAAGTGACATGTCAGACTCTGAGATACACCCCATAGCTGTCAGTGATCATGCATCTGTGTCTTTAAGATCATTCCACCAAATAAAAACGGGATATTTAACACATAACTGCTTAAAATAGAGCAATAAATGGTCTCGCTCCGCAGTACCTCAGTAAACTCTTAGTTATTTATGACCCGTCACGCCCCCTGCGTTCGAAGGGTGCGGGGTCACTACTGGTACCCCAAGTACAGAAGATCACAGCTGGGAGCAGATCCTTCTCATATAGAACTCTGCATTTGTGGAACGGCTTGCCAGTCAGTGTCCGGGACTCAGACTCAGTCTCAGTGTTTAAATCCAAACTGAAAATACATCTGTTTTCTCTGGCCTTCTGTCAAAAGCCCAGACACAGTGTAAATGATTAAGTCCACTTTATCAAACAGTGTCCCTGTTAGACACAGACAGTGTTAAATTCACCCTAGTTAGGCTGTCCTAGTTAGGGTACCGGGCCACTGTAGCACCAATATACCACTATTACCACATCTTTCAGTACCAGTCGTACAATGACACCGTCTGCCACTGCTTCTGTTTGTTCTCTCCGAGACACTGAATCAAGCACCCAGACTACTGGCAGACCCCAGTGAAGAGACCATCAGATAAATCCTGGTTCCTGGCAACTGCTAAACGACGACCCAGCATGAAACGAACCAGAGGGTCACCACAGCCACCACCACCGTTACAACTACAGCTTCAGATATCTTCAAATGGACCAATAGCATAATAATGGACATGTAATGTCCATGACACTACTCTGCACTGTCCAGTATCTCCAAATATGGACAGATGCTCCATAATACACTTTGGACTTTTCCACCACTTCACCTGATGGATTTTTTCTTTTCTTGGACAAATCCTCACCAACCCTGCACTGACACCAATTGCAAGCTCACTCTTCCTCAGAAGGGGGTTCCTCTCCATATCACTCCTTCCCAACGTTTCTACCTTACGTTTTTTTTCTCTTTTCTCGTTTTACATTGCGTGCAGAAGGCCATTGAGACATACTGTATGTGATTATGGGCTAAATAAGAAAGAAATGTTGTTGTAAAAACAAAGATTTTATCAGATATTTAAAAAATGAATGGACTTCATATTTATGACTGTAATGACCAGCCTGGAACATCAGCATCTGTTCGCTGGGAAGGAGGCAAAGATGTAATGAGAGGTACAATAATTTAATTTGCATGGCATAAAAAGTAAAGAGAAAACAAATGTACTCAGGAATTAAAAGAAACCATTAAATTCTTAGAAGAAAATATTCCCTAATATGGAAATACTGAGTAAAGCGGTACCATTTCCCAAAGAATGCAATACTAATGATGCGGGGATCAGTATTGCCTTCTTGGGGCAGTGGTGGCACAAGAATGAATAGAAGCAGCCCAGAATCAGAAAGTTGCCATTTCGAATCCCGGCAACTGCCTCCACCTCAGGGTAAAAGGAGACAGTCTCCTGGGTCTGGGGTAGACTGCCCCTCTGGGGATGGTGGTCCCAGGATCTGTGAGATTAGGGTAGTTATGGGGAGAGTAAATGTGTATGTGAATAAGATCAGTTTAGATTTGATTTATTAACCAGCCACTGCCGATCAAGACTTATAAAAGTCGGTTCTTTGGTTCCTCATAACCATTTTCTGCATTCCTATTGTCCTCTTCATTTCAAATATCTGCTTAAATGAATAACCTAGGTAGCTATATTTCAGTCAGATAATACAGGTCAAAAGTTACTTAATTTTGTTGTTTAATTTAGAAATAACGACCGTCTATTTCAGTCTTTTGTTCATTGCATATATGGGCGAGAAAACATTATCCAATGTCTGTTCTGTGGACAATAAACTTCAGCAGACTACCAATTTTAATATAAAAAGTGCTGTGTCTTTGGTTGAGTCTGTGGTTTCATCGCATCTTCTAACACCTCATTCATCCCCGAGGAAAAAAAGCTTGTTGACCATGTATTTGGCACACGGTATTCCAGTACCAGTACACCAAGGTCAGTGCAACTCCTCTCAGCCTGCCACACTTCCACAAGTTACCAGGAGAAGCCAGAGTCTTCATTGCTTCTCAGAACCCAGAAGACTAGGGATCTTGATCATAAGATGTCAATATTCTGATTTAAAAAGCAGAGGACACATTTTGTTGTGTGCATCGTGTGCTGTGCTGCTGTGTATCACAAGTGACCATTGCAGTTAAGGAAGCGGCCCCGTAATCAGAACGGTTTGCTGGTTCGAATCCCGATCCGCCAAGGTTCCACTGAGGTGCCACTGAGCAAAGTACCGTCCCCACACACTGCTCCCCGGGCGCCTGTCATGGCTGCCCACTGCTTACTCAGGGTGATGGGTTAAATGCAGAGGACAAATTTCATTGTGTGCACCGTGTGCTGTGTATCACAATGACAATCACTTCACTTCACTTCACTTTGAACTACTGGGGAGCCTGTGCCGGTGGACGTATGCCGGTGGAAGTAGTGTCAAGAAAATCTATAGATTGCAGACTGTAAGTAGATTTTAATTGTATGGAGGGATTGTGGTTATTGAGAAGAGATAAAAATTGTTGATAGTCTTGAGGTGAGTGGGTCCAAACTCCCCAAATGTCATCAAGGTATCTGAAGTAGTGGAGAGACCGTTTGTCACATTTGGACAAAGCGGCCGCTTCCCATTCTGCCATAAAAATGTTCGCATAAGCCGGGCCGAATTTTTTTCCCATGGCTGTCACTTTAATCTGCAAAAAGAAGTCCCTGTTAAATCGGAGGTCATTTCTATTAAGATTAATCTCTAATAATTTTATTAATTGTTTATCAGGTCTCTTAGAGTCAGGGTATTTACGAAAAATGCCCCCTATAGTGTCAATATTAGTATACAAACTATTAATGTCCATTGAAAATAACAGGGAAATTTGTGGAATGATGAGACTTTTAACTATTTCTACAAAGATTTAAGTGTCCTTGTTATAGCTCGGGTGCCTGGTGGAAAGTGGATTCAGGTAATGGTTCAAATATTCTGCTGTATAGTAGGTTTCGCTCTCACAGTCATAAACTATAGGTCTCCCTGGGGGAATTTTGTGGGGCTTACTCCATTTAGCAGTGTCTTTATGAATTTTAGGGCGTAAATAGGTTCTTTGTTTCCCAAAAGGTAGGTCTTTTGTTTTGCATTGATAAATTTGTTATCGTACAGGGATTGGAGGATTCTCTTGATCTAAATATCTACAGTATCTAAATATATTGGTTTGTCCAATTTTTTAGAATATTGTATGTCATACAATTGTCTGTTTGATTTTGGAAGTCTGTTTGATTTTGGAAGTCTGATTTCAGTTTTAGTCTTCTGTGGAACTGGTCTAGATCTAATTCCGTCTGCATTGTTGTTTTGTGTTTATTTCAATGGATGTTGCAAAAGTCAAACCCTTGCTGAGAAGTCTAAGTTGTGCTGGGGTGATGTTGAACTTTTTGGAAAGTATGATAAAAAAATGTGCCCCTCCTGAAATTGCAGGCTTCTGGGGATATTTACTTTAAATAATTGATCCAGTGCCTCAACATCTTCTCACCTGTCCCTATGTGCCGTGTAAAAGTCTTGCTCCAATAGGGCCGGGATATATTTCACGTGTTGACAAATATGTGCATTCAGTTCTTTTAAAGGACTGTTAAAAGACCTGTTGTGGGAGGAGGTCAGAGAAATTGATCTTAGGTACCCAAAGGGAATGTTTGTGTAGCTACATTGAGTGTCCCTTGTATCTCTTTGATAGTCTCCTTAGTACTCTGATGCCAATGATTGATCCCAAGTGCCAAGATCACATCCTCAGCTACATGGGTGGCCTCAGTTTTACCAATCATGATTTCCATGTGTTGGAACATGGAACCTGAGTCGAGTCCCCAATAATCACACTTATGTTTAACCAACAGTGTCCAATTGTACTTGTGTTTTGCACATTGGGTTGGTTTAGTTGCGGTACAGGCATTGTACCACTTAATGGTGTTATGTTCAAACGAGCTTGTGAGAGCGTTTCAAGGCTGCTAATTTTAGCAGGGTTTAGAGGTTACTTTTGGGAGTCAGACTGACTCCCCCCGACCTTGTCTTTTGCCTCCAATATATCATTACTCAATAATTGCATCCTCCGGCGCTGTGTGTCGATGAGGTGCACGTTGTGGGCAAGGGGGTTAACCTAATTGGATGAGCGAAGTCATTTGGTTGTCTACCGAATCTTTGTCTGAATCATTACCATGTTCACTGAAGTTATAGGACTCGCTGTCTGAGCCTTGGTCTTTGATGGGCGACAAATCATTAATTGATGGGCGAGCAATTAATTGATGGGCAACCAATCATTAATTGGGTCCATCATAGTTGACACTGTGACTCCAATTTTACTTGCCACAGCTGTTGCCGGTTTGGATTGTGTCCCCTGTTCAGCATAAAACTCTGCCTGGATCAAAACACGTTCAATTGTATCTTGTGGGGTGGGAAGAATCACACAGGCATTTTGAGTGGAGGTGTATTCCTCCGTGTGTGTTGGTGGTGGGTTTAGACCAGTTATCACCCACCAATTGATGGGCCTCATACACAAGTCTTTTGCCAACACTTCGTTTTGCCAACAGAATGGCTGTGGCAAAGCAGTCTTGCCAGTTGTGTGAGTCATATTGTAGCAAATTTGTCATTTCAGTATGCAATGCCTCCTCATAATGATCTCTGAGGAGGTGTAGGCCCACTGTTTTGCATTGCCCTTTATGAAATTTAGTGTTGTTGGGTTCAGGAGCGGCGGTGTAATCACCTTCTCCAAGTGTTTTTCAATCTTGTCAATGGCTGGGGGTTGTTGTTCCTGCATTACATTAGTCTTGTGATGCAGGTGTTTAATGAATTTAAAAATGGTCTTTGTTTTTTCAGTAAATTCCAGATCAGAATCCTGTCTAAGTTCCAGGAATTGTGGTCTACCACAATGTTGCTGGACATTGGTCCTTGGTCCATCCTTGGACCACTCTATTTCACAGCTTGTGCATATGTTTTTCTCTGTTCTCCATGTATTGGGTGAGTTGTATAGTAGGTGGTACGAGGTTCAGGCCAGCTAGGTTCCTGATAGACACGTCTATGTTTCCAGGTCTCTTATCAAACTTTCATAATCTGGAAGGATCATGATATTACTTTTAACAGTGCATAAAATAAGAAAATAGTACTTCTAGGCCATCCAGACCTCCTTAAAAAGTGCAAGACATACCAGATGACATAATATCAGGAGTCTTATAAAGTCTATGCAATCAAAGAATAAAAATAACTATTTTTGTTTTGTCTTTTATAAAAGTGCTTTTTTTTTTTTTTTTTTTACAACTCAATGTTTTATAATTCCACATTTTTCAAGACTTGTTTTTCTGCTACGTTAAAGTGTTCAAGTTCAAACTTATTGTGCCATTCCTTTATTTAGTGTAAAAAAAAAAAAAAAAAAAAACAGGTTACACGCTTAACAAACTTAAATAATTTTATAGTGACATTTGTCTTAATAAAAACCAATAACAAATCAAATTCCCAAGTCTATGTTGGATTAATAAGAAACGTGTGTTTTATTAAACAAGTCAGGAATGAAACAAGCTGAAAAAAATGACTAGATCCAAAATGGAAAAAGCTCAGTAAATAGATTGCACAAAGTCCAGTAAATAGATTGCACAAAGACCTTGGTAAAACATCTGCTGGGTGTCCTGGTACAACTCCTTTCGGATGCCCTTATACAACTTCTGCTGGACACCCTGGTACAACAAAAAAGCTGGAAAGAAAACTATCACCCCAAAAACCAGACATGCTCATGCAGGGGGGTCCCCAACAATACAGGACCTCTTATGAGGCAAGTCTGGTGCCAGCAGCCATGGTAGTTTCAGCTCTAATAGTGTATATTAAAGTTGCTTCAGTTAAAAAGGTCGTAGTTGGATCTCAGGAGTAGGCTGGCGGACAGCCATGAGGCCAGCCACCACTTGTTCTGGACCCTGCCTCCCGCCGGCCCTCAGATGCCCTTGGCTGGGTGTCCGGCAGGGCCTGGAGCATTTACTTTGAAAAAAATTGAGTGTTTAAAGCAGACAGCCTCACCTGAATACTGCAGCTATGAATAATGGAATAGGACTCTGGTTCTATTTTGTGGGTTTCCAGAACCAGGGCCATGATTAAGAGGGACGGCCGGGGCATTCGTATTGCGCCGCTAGAGGTGAAATTCTTGGAAAGGAGTTACAGTTCTCGATTCCGTGGGTGGGGGTGCATGTTAGTTGGTAGAGCGATTTGTCTGGTTAATTCCGATAATGAAGGAGACTCAAAAATAGAAATACATACAAAATATGCAGTCGGCGTACAGTTTCACAAGTGGTGTTCAGCCACGCAATTCTTAGTAAGCGCGGGTCATAAGGTCACATTGATTAAGTCCCTGTCCTTTGTACACACCGTCCATCGCTACCGATTGGATGGTTTAGTGAGGTCCTCAGATCCGCCCCACCCAGCCTCCTCACAGGCCCTGGTGGCGATGCCTAGAAGCAGACTTAGAACTGGTGCAGACCAGGGTAATCTAAAAGTTTAATTAAAACAAAGCATTGTGAAGGCCTGTGGTGGGTGTTGACGAGATGTGATTTCTGCCCAGTGCCCTGAATGTCAAAGGGAAGAAATTCAATTAAGCGCAGGTAAACAGTTGTCCCCTGGACAAAGAGACAGAGTCATAGTGAGGGCCCTATCTCCCTGCAGTTCCTGTTGGTAATGGCAGAGATGTGTCTCTGCCAGCTAAGAGGGTCTATAATTCCCTGTATGGTGATGACCTCACACCATATCAGACTTGAAGGTCCAACAACCATGGAAAGTTTAAATCTAAAGTCATACCAGATGGCACAGGATGCGAGTTACTAACATGCTATAGGCGTATCTCAGGAGGCCGAATCATTGCCCATTCAAATTATGCCTCCACAAAATCTGATGATAGCAAGGGTGCTTTTTGTTTCAATTGGGACTCAGATTATGAAGATGCCAAGACCATTGATACGTCCTGGTCTAGGTCAGGAACGTGAACAATTAGAAAGAGGGAGGGAAACGTCACAACCGTTTGAACAAGGTGATTTTTAATAATAATAAACAATACAAGGTGAGGTGAACACAGTTCTAATTCATTTATGTCCTTCGGTTGAGACATCAGGCTGTAGCTGTAGGTTGTATGCAGTACACACTGCTGTAGACAGATGTTAATATTTTGATGACTGGTAGACAGATATGATCATTTAGGGAAAATGAGGCCGCTGGTTTCCACATGAGGAGAACACTACAGAACACCCCTCCACTTGATTGAAGACGGGGAGGTGCGTGAGGATGGCGTTGCAGGTATGTGTGGAGAACAACATTTGGACGGGTTATATGTGTGTGTACTGTGGAACTGCCTGATTGAGGACCTGCCACTTCCTGGAGAAGCTCACAGTCAGCAACAGACAGGTAGGTGAGCAGCGAAAGTAATTTCACGTAGAGGCTGGCCAAGTACCTGGTAATGCCCTTAGTCTTCCACTTGTCCCCCTCCCGGATGCACGCCCCGGAGAAGAAATCAAAAGCAGTGTTGAGGAGTGGGAGGGGGTAATGGTTCTTTCTTGTGATGTACTTGAGTTGTTGTAAGTTGGGAGGAGTTTAATGTCCAGATTGTACGGTGGGGTGGGCGATGTGGGACGATCTATCGAACACTGCCAAAAGGTGCTGGTGCTGGTGGCCCAATGGATGGCATGGCCATCAGTAAAAACACAGTGGTGGATTCGTGCTGGAGGTCGACAGACAACTGAAGGGGTGCATTTTTGAAGAGCACCTGACCTGATTCCATTAAGGTGCATGGAGGTTTGCAGTGACTGGTGGGCAGGCCAAGGCAGGTGGACAGGTCCACGTCCATCAGATTTATGGCCGCCTGGTAATCCACCAGTGCATGCCTCTCGTGTTGGCCAGGGGTGGGTTTTGAGGTGTACTGTGCACCTGGTGGCTGAGCAGGGGGGTTCAGAAGTCACCAGGAGGCTCCGTGACCTTGGCAAGTTTTCTGTTGGTTCTTTCAATTGTCATTTTGGACAAGATGAGCTAAAGTGGTTGCTGCCCCCACAGTAGTTACAGAGGGGACCGCGGGTTCCCCGCCCTGTGCTGCCGTAGTGGGTCGCGGAGATTTGGTAGCACGCATGGGTTGAGGTGGTTGCCTCCATCTCTCATGCTGTTGTTGTCTGTTGACGACTGTGCGGTCATGCTGTTCAGGGTTCACCATCTCTTCTCTGAGGTTTTCACAAAGACCTTGGTAGAAGGTGATAGGAAGCAGCTGTGAGGGTGTGGAGGCTTACAGCTTACAAGTGCAAGGGTTAGCAGCGTACGAGTCCACCATGTGTTGTTTGTTGTGCTCCATTGTGCTCCTGGTGGCCACGCGGTGTGTCTGTGGCCATGACAGTGCTTGTTGTTGTGTGTGTGTGTGTGTGTGTGTGTGTGTGTGTGCGTGCGTGTGCTACCAGGATGAGCTGATGTACATGCTGAGGAAGCTGCTCCTCGATATTGGAGATCTACCTGCCCAGACATCCATCACACATCCTCTTTAACTACCTGCTAAGTCCACGCCCTCAACTGGGAGCTCAGTAAACAACATGATGTAGGGAAAATCCAGCCCAAATATGGGGTTATCAATCGATTTGTGAATTGATTCATAAGCATGTGATTTTTAGCAAATTATTACTAATTCCACATGTTTGATGACTCATAAGTCTTGTGGTAATTTTAATAATAATGTTCTTATAACAATGCCTGGACAGAAGGGGAACCCCAGAGGTCATCCACAATTATTATCAGATAACTCACATTAGAGTAGGTCTGATCATTATCAGTGTAGGGACCCTCGATTTTAATGCAGATATTCAACATTTTATTATATACAAATTCTAAAACTATTACAAACAATATAAAAGAAGTATTTTTCATTCACACACATTCATACAGCTGTCTTGATAAATGTTACGTGCTGGATTTGTAGCTGGGATTTTGGACTTGTGTCGACTTATGAGGGCAAGGTGTCACTGAAGCTGAAGGCTGGAGAAGATGCTGCTTGTTCTTCTTCTGTTCTGCTTGTTCAGTTGTTTTTTTCTGCTTCTTTTCCTTCTCTGCTTTACTGCCAACGTTATCTGCAGTAAGACCACACCCCAGGTTGAGGCCTTAGCCAATGGTGTGATGCTGCAGGGAGGGTTGGCATTGCTTCTCCCCTTG
The DNA here is from genome assembly GCF_900700375.1 of Denticeps clupeoides. Taxonomy (NCBI): domain Eukaryota; kingdom Metazoa; phylum Chordata; class Actinopteri; order Clupeiformes; family Denticipitidae; genus Denticeps; species Denticeps clupeoides. The sequence goes on along the minus strand of NC_041725.1, from coordinate 27,960 downwards.
ACCAGAGATGAGTTCAGTTTGATGCTCATTATAATAAAGTGATGTAAGTTGATGGGGGAGAGAAGCGCAGAGGGGGGACATTCTGGGATTTTATTCAGAAAACACAAATAAACAGCATGGTGGCCAAAAACAGGGAATAACGGGGAAAATACAAACTGTCCCGCAGGCGTGTGGCGATTGCCAGAACTCAAAATGTACCCATACACTGTTGCCAGGTCAAGTTCACGAAAGAGTTCACTAAAATGCTGCTGCTGCAGAGGGGCGGAGCCACAGGCTTTTAATAGCCATCCGGATTGGGTACAGGTGATGTGTCCAGGTGCCGTCAATCCTGACAAAGCCCCACCTCCAAGGGCTACATGCTCGGAGCCCCACCAGCACCATCAGTGGAGGCGACGGGGCGGACGACAGCAAACACAGGGCTCCTGCCCTGCTGGGTCCTCCCACTGGGCGGGCTCCCTGGCTTGGTCCCGCATGGTGGCCCCGGACCCCTCGGGCTGGCTCCCCGGCGTGGTCCCACATGGTGGCCCCGGACCCTCCAACCTGCACATATAAATCAGGGTCGACCCTTCCGAGTAGGTGCGGGCTCTGTCTCCGCACGTCCCCTCTGATGCGTCTTGCGTCGTTCTCTGCATCACGCAGAGAGGCGGTCCCGGAGCCTCCGCCAACCATTCAGCCCCTCTCGCTGCACGTCCCTGGTTCCCAGGTGGGGGCTTTGCCAGACCATCCGGCTAGCCCCTGCTGCGTCCGTTGGGACAAGCAGGCCCTCTTCCTGCGTGTCCCAGCTGGGTCCTCATGCCATCCAGAAGGGAAGTATTCTCCGTCAGTGGGTTTGACAGTATTTTCAGTCAACCAGTCACTGCGACCCACAGTTAAACGCACACCAAGTACAGCCTTGAAATGCACTTACATTTTGTCATGCTGGTGAGCTGACAGGGGAAGGAAGCGCAGATGCGGGACATACTGGGGATAAGGATTTATTAAAATACACAATAAAATAAACAAGGCGCGATGGCCTAAATCATTGAAACAAAAACGGGGAAGAATATAAATGAGCCCGCAGGCGTTTGGCAATTGCCAGAACTCAAAATACACATACGACGTTGCCAAGTCAAGTTCACCTACAGGTTCATGAACAAGTTCACAAAAATGCCATCCCTGCAGAGGGGCAGAGTCAGAGGCTTTTAACAGCTGTCAGAATTGACCCCAGCTGGCAACCACACTTGGAGCCAATCCTGACATGTTTACACGCATACAGAGACATTGACCCTAATACTCAGGGAGCGTGTCGCGGACATGACAGTTGATAAGTGACTTTTGATAAGTGAGTTGTTTGCACATTTTGAAGTAGGTGACAACTTTGCATGGGTTGATATAAAATATATATATTATATATTTACTGAGTTGATTTGCAGTCAGGCAGCTCCATCCAATGCTGCATGTTTATACAGCACTGAAAAGCTTTTGCAAACTCACGCTCTGCGGAGTTCAGCAATGAGCTCAAGATCCTCAAAGAAGCTGTACATAGTGGATCTGGTGAGTAAGCATATATATATATATATATATATATATATACACACACACACACTCACATACATAAGGACACACACACATACATATAAAGGCCACATAAATGTAATACTGCATTTTACAATTGATGGTTTAGGATATATTGTAATACATTCAAAACAGTTACAGTAACAGATGGCATTTTCCCACAATAACACATTGAACATTTTTAAAAATTAAACTTTTGTAACAATAGGAACAAAAACACGAAAATACTGAATACTGAGACTTTTCAATCAGATAACTCAGATAAATAATAATGTTTATATATCTGACATCTGGAAGTGATATGCATCATACTGATTGATGTTGGATTTTGTTAAATGTGTTTTATTGGTTCATTACCTTTCTGTGTTTCATATGTGTCTTTGCAGCATATCAGGGAAAAACTTCCATCAGCACAGTTGGCACCTCCACCTCTGTGTACCGCTTGAATTTGGCTATGATGTCTTGCTCCAACACTGAAGTGCAGTGAAGTGATGGTCACACGTGATACACAGCAGCACAGCACATGGTGCACACAGTGAAATTTATCCTCTGCATTTAACCCATCACCCTGCAACCTTCTGATTACAGGGCCACTTCCTTAACCGCTAGGCCACCACTGCCCAACACTGTCACTGGCACCGTCACGCCAGACCTCCCAGGACACACTCAGCACCACTGATGAAGAGAATTAGGAAGCTCCTTCTGTTTCTCCATCTCCATCCATCTTGACCCTCAGCAGCTGCTCTCTCTCTTTCTCTCTATAAGCATTCCCAGTGTCGTTAGTGAGCATGAGCCCTTTTCCCCCAACATCATTGCTCACCCCCGCTTCTCCAGCCATGCCACTGGAGCTGACATCCCACCAGACCCCAACATCAGCACCATGCTGCCCAGCCACAGGTACGACAGCAGGACTGCACACACACTGCCCTGCATGGACATGTTTATATCTGTTCAGGTGTCAGTCCAGGTGTCTGTCGGTCTCTCTCCTCCCTCCTAACATTTCTCCTGCCCTTCAGTGTGTGTTGGGGTCTCACAATCATCACATCTAATCAGTCTCCCATGATGCTGCTCCCTGTTTCACTCTCTTCCTGTTTTGGGACAGTGTGCGCTGTGTTTGTCACTCATCTTCAGCCGTCCACTCTGCCCCGTAGCTGCTGTGAAGATCTGGATGTTGTGTTCGGGGGGGTTTTGTGTGTGTGTTGTGAGAGTGGTCCTGGACGTGGCCGTAAATAGCGACGAGGACACTGAGGTCTCTCAGTGGCTCTCCTCTGTCTCCATAGTTCATCTGTCTCACTGCTTCTCTCTTCACTCTGCTCAAATTGGAGTTCCAGTTGGGGATGCCAATCTGCGGGGTCGGGGCATCAGGAGTGGCAACGTCAGGACGCTTTAGAATTACAGAGGGATGCAAAAGTTTAGCATAAAACTAAAAACTTAAAAGCATAAAGTTAAAGATTACAAATAGCTATTTCAGGATTTAATACAAATATTGAGTTTTTATTATGCAGAGTTAGAGTGAAAAAGAAAATGACCCTTCATGAGTAGCCTAGTGGGTAACACACTATGAACCAGAAGACCCAGGTTCAAATCCCACTTACTACCATTAAGTGTCTCCAGGGGGGGACTGTCCCTGTAACTACTGACTGTAAGTCGCTCTGGATAAGGGCATCTGGTAAATGCTGGAAATGTAAATGTAATGCAATGGTTTTGAAACCAGATCTTGATTAGCTTGTTGCACTTATTCAAATTATTGATTTATGACTGTACTGATGGGTTCTAGTGCTTTGCTATTAGTCCTTTAATTAATACACAGAAAGATTGTATCATCACTGTTGTGTTCCCTGGTTCCCCAGCAGTTCCTGTTTGCCTAATTAAGTGCCAGCAGCACTTAATTAGACAGGACATGGAGCTGAAGCAGAGAGTCACCGCATAGGTATCAGCGGTTTGGAGTTAATAATTGACGTTATGAGGTTTTGCACCTTGGTTGGAAATTATATACAGTGTTGGGGAGTAACGGAATACTTGTACCGACGTTACGTATTTAGAATACAAAATATGAGGAACTGTATTTCGTTACAGTTACCGTTTAAATGAGTGATAATCAGAATAGTTACTTTTTTTTTTTTTTTAAATAAATGGATTACAAGGCGGTCATTTCCTGTTTCATATGTTAGGCTATCCCCTCTCTATCTCCTCTCTAATTTTGGTAATTCCACGCTGCGTGGACCACGCATAAGACATGCGCTCTGTTTCAGCGGCCATAAATCCATGCTACCCCTGAAATTGTAAATAAATATGATTTAATGGACTATTACACCAGGATCTTTATACTTTTACAGTGCACATGGACTGAGTGTGTGTAAGGTGACACGCCATCACCCGGTTTAACCTCGCAGTGCGGAACGGAGATGGCTGAAATTGGCCGCTTTCCGCCACAAGGAAGGTCAAAAATGTTTCTTGTGCAAGGCTACTTTTTATTTTAAGTGATGGAATATGTTGGTGACCACAACAGTAGATACTTTTCAATGGCATATTTTATGTTTGTCTTCCACTTTTCAGCTTTATAAATAAAGAAATGGTTAGGGAAAAAACGGGGCTTTTTTATTACATGTGATTGCTACATTCATGTAGTTGTAAAAAACATGACAACATCTTAAGTAATTCAAAGTATTCAGAATACGTTACTCACACTAAGTAACTTAATGGAATACGTTACAAACTACATTTTGGGGCATGTATTCTGTAATCTGTAACGGAATACATTTTAAAAGTAACCTTCCCAACACCGAATATATATGCAGCAATTCGACCATCAGGCCTGTATGGTAGAGTGGCCAGATGGAAGCTACTCCTTAGTAAAAGGCGCACGGCAGCTCACCTGGAGTTTGCCAGGAAGCACCTTTATCATCCAAATGTTGTACCTTCCTCTTAATTATCCATTTTCTCCTGCCACCATGTGTCTAAAACCTCTCAGAAACTATCTCTTAGAGGCTTAGGAGAACATATTCATGTTACAAAGGCTCTGTTACAAGCAACCTCATCTAGCCCATTTTGTCATCTACTTCTGTGGTTGGTGGGCTCTGGAACTCCCAGTCTGCTGTTAAAAAAGCTGACTTCTGGTCTGGCTATCTATCTTCCCCTCCACCACGTAACGTCCCAGAATCCCTCCCCCGCAGTCTGCTATAATATTTTTGTTTAATAGTATGTTTATAACTGAGATTCAGTTGTAGTCGTGACCGTTTACAAAATGTAGAATGGTTACCTCATGGTTTGTATTTACCATTTTGTATTTGTAAATTAAGACCTTGAAAACGTTCTAAATTTTGTTCTCAGGTCTTAAATTTTTTCCATTAAGGCAGGTTAATAAACAGATTAATTAACATTAATAAACACCGCAATACAACATTATTCATCCAATTCTAACGAACCGGGCGGCATTTGCACTTCTTTGCAGCACTGTCACATACCCATAATTCGAGAATAACATTACATTTACATTTACGGCATTTATCAGACGCTCTTATCCAGAGCGACTTACAATCAGTAGTTACAGGAACAGTCCCCCTGGAGCAACTTAGGGTTAAGTGTCTTGCTCAGGGACACAATGGTAGTAAGTGGGATTTGAACCTGTGACTCTGTAGTCTTCTGGTTCATAGGCAAGTGTGTTACCCACTAGGCTACTACCATCCCATAAGGCCAAGTATTTTTTTAAAGGCACTTTGTGAGATTATTTAACATTAATTCAAGTTCCCCCAGCCTGTCTGTGGTCCTGCAGTGGCTAGAAATGGTGATGGGTGTAAATTCTGCCTCGCCATTCACAGAGTGGACGCTCAGACAGCCGTATTTGAAATTTGTTCCCTTATGTCATCACAAGGGGAATTTTTTTATTATAGAAAAATGCAGACATGACTTCCTGTATGCTTACCTTGATTCTTACTGGTGTTTACTGCAGCAGTTACTATGCAAATGAAAAAGGGCAGGGAAGATCATCACAGATCCCTCATCTAGACGCCTACAGACTAGGGTTTAGTTCCTCTCATTGTCACCCACCTAAAGAGCTGATCTGTCACATACATTGCAGCTGCACTTTATGTACACTTTTGATATTATTTCGGCAATCTTTGTATGTTCGGTATACAATATCTTAGACTATATCGTTGTTTTATGCTGCTGCGCACGAGAGACACTACAGAATCTAATTCCGCTCACATACTTGGTCAATAAACATGATTCTAGTTCTGAAATGCCAGCACCACATACCTGATTTTTGAGGGCGGGCCTGTCCCTCCTGTCCTGGCTGGAGGGACTTCACATACGTGTCTTTACAGTATATCGATTTCTAATATTTTTAACATGGTATTTCAGAATCAGAATCAGAATCGTATTTATTGGCCAAGTAAGTGCAAGCACATACAAGGAATTTGATTCCGGTAGATGGTGTCTCTCAAGTACAATGTAGGAAAAAAACCAACAACAACGTGCAATGATGTTGGATTGTTTGTGATTTATAAATAACTATATCTACTTTTTATGAATAAATAGGCAAAAAACAAACTGTGCAATGATGGAGGTGATTTACAGTATCAGCTGTTTAGGAGGGAGATGGCGAGGGGGAAGAAGCTGGTCCTGGTCTGCAGGCTTCTATAACGTCTGCCAGAGGGCAGCAGGTCAAAGAGCCTGTGACCAGGGTGTGAGGGGTCTGAGATGATTTTCCCTGCCCTTTTCGTGGCTGCTCAGGCGGTGATGGAGGAGCACAGGACAGACTCAATGACCGCAGTGTAGAACTGGATCAGCAGCTCCTGTGAAAGACTGGACTTCCCCAGTTGCCTCAGGAAGTACATCCTCTGCTGGGTCTTTTTGAGGATGGAGGAGATGTTGGTCTCCCACTTCAGGTCCTGGGAAATGGTGGTGCCCAGGAACTAGAAGGTCTCCACAATAGACACCGGGTTGTCTGATATGGTGAGGGGGAGCAATGTTGAGGGATGTCTCCTGAAGTCCACTGTCATCTCCACAGTCTTGAGCATGTTCAGCTCCAGGCTGTGTGCATTGGTCCACTTCTTCACAGTTTTGACCACAGGCTTGGCCCGTTTGAGGTGCTGCACTGTTTGGTGTGTTTGGCGCGAGCCTGTATTACGTCCAAGGACTTCCTGAACCACCTCAGAATTAATAACGTAAGTTATGGCTCCTTCGCTAATTCCGTGTGCAGTGTGTGAGATGTACAGCTTGACGAACTCCGTCAGTAGTGAGGATTTCACCTGTGGGAAGTGTAGGAGACTAGTGGAAATGACGGAGAGAATAGCCGAGCTAGAGGAGCGCATCCGAAATGTACATTTAATTAGGGAAACAGAAGTCTTAATTGACTCTTTTCTAGTCCCGGACGCGCACCAGCCCAGTCAGCCGGTGAGTGTGTCTACCCCGGCGCCGGTACCAGTAGCGCCCTCCGGACAGCAGGGCAGTTGGGTGACGGCTCGGCGTAAATCACGCAAGCGAGCTTCCGTGGCGACCCGCCAAGCTCCCCCACCACCTGGGCACCACACACCGGTTCGCGTTCAGAACCGCTTCTCCCCCCTCAGCGAGGCATCCGCTGGGTCCTACAGTCCACCGGCTCTAGTCATTGGCGACTCTATAGTCAGAAACGTGAGGATACCGGCACCAGCGAATAAAACCCTGTGTTTTCCTGGAGCCAGAGCGCCCGACATCCGCGCAAATTTAAAAGTGCTGGCAAAAAATAACCGCAGGTACTCTAGTATAGCGATTCACGTCGGCGCTAACGACGTCCGGCTACGCCAGTCGGAAATAACTAAAGATAATTTTATAGAGATGCTTGAACTGGCTAAAACGATGTCGGATACAGTAATCTGCTCTGGCCCATTACCGCAGTTTCGGCGTAGCGACGAGACCTGTAGCTGCTCCTCGATATAAATCGCTGGTTGTCGGAGTGGTGTCCAAAAAATAAAGTGGGCTTTATTATTAACTGGCCAACATTTAGGGGGAAGCCTGGTCTTTTTGGGCGAGACGGCATCCACCCCAACTGGGCGGGTGCCACTCAGTTGTCTAAAAAATTGGCTCATAGTCTTAGAACCAAAAAACAAAACTGACTCGCCAGAGCCGAGACCAGGCAGCAGACAGACCGGCTAAACCGAGCATCTGCCATTTGCGTAGAGCCGCCACCCAGCGTGTACAATATTGACACTGTGTCTTTACATCGCTCTATTAAAACAAGAGATTATACAAGAAACATTAATAAAACTCATAAATATGCTGACACTGTGTCTATTCCACGGACTGGACGGGGTGTCTGTTTCGGGAACTTACTACCCGTTACTATCACTCCTTCTGAACGTACCACCAGCACCCCCGACATAAGAATAGGATTATTAAATGTTAGATCCCTTACACCTAAAACGCTCATTGTCAATGAAATGATTACAGATCAGGGGTTCGATGTACTGTGCCTGACCGAAACTTGGTTAAAACAAAACGAATTTGTAGCATTGAACGAGTCTAGTCCTCCTGGATACAGCTATGTACACCAACCTCGCTTAACTGGAAGAGGAGGTGGCGTCGCAGTAATTTATAAGGATAACCTCGGTATTACTTATAAACCCGGACAAGGATTTAACTCTTTTGAGATTCTACATACCAATATAACTCATGTAGTCTCACAAAATAAAAATCCTAAATTCATTCCATTGATTATTATTTATAGACCCCCTGGACCTTATTCTGAGTTTCTTAGTGAATTTACAGATTTTGTCTCCAACTTAGTTGTATCTGTGGATAAAGCCCTAATTGTCGGCAACTTTGACATCCACTGTGATAAATCAGAAGACTCACTAAGAACAGCATTCCTGTCTTTATTAGACTCAGTTGGAGTTAACCAACATGTAACAGGACCTACTCACGAAGGTGGTCACACGCTCGATCTTGTGTTGACCTTCGGTTTAAATATAGAAAATATAGTTACTCTTCCGCAATCTGAAATGGTCTCAGATCATTTCCTCATCGCTTTTAAAATATGTCTCAGACACAACAAACTCAATCCCCGTTGTTATAGAGACAAACGGACAATTACATCAAGTACGGCACAGAGGTTTATTAATACCTTACCAGATTTATCAACGCTGATAAACTCACCGTCAGACCCCGCTGAACTTGACCAAGCGACCAAATGTCTAGAATTAACACTGCGTAGTACGTTAGATATAGTCGCTCCCCTCAAAAGGAAGATAGTAAGAGATAAAAACTTAATTCCTTGGTATAATGATCACACGCGCTCGCTTAAGAACACCGCACGGAAATTAGAACGCAAATGGCGTCTAAGTAAATTAAACATATTCCGAATAGCGTGGAAGGAGAGCCTACTTAACTATAAGAAGGCACTTAGCGCGGCTCGATCAACGTATCTGTCCTCGTTAATAGACAAAAACAAAAATAATCCCGGATTCCTGTTTAAAACTATAGCCAAACTAACCAGGAATAAGACAGAAACGGATGCGACCACTCAATATAATCATAGTAGCGATGATTTTATGAATTTCTTTAATACGAAAATTGTCGCAAATAGAGAGAAGATTAAAAGCACAACAAATAGCTCCGCCGATATTTCCATGGAAAATAATCTTCTAATTGACCACCGATTAGAACGATTCAACCCTATTAAAGAGCATGAATTAATCAAATTAATCTCATCATCAAATCAATGTACTTGCGCTTTGGATCCGATTCCAACAAGACTCCTTAAGCAAATAGCACCCAATGTTATAAATTCTATCCTCAAAATTGATAACTCGTCGCTTAGCACCGGCCACATACCAAGTTCGTTCAAGGTAGCAGTCATTACACCCCTGATTAAAAAGCCGGATCTTGATCGCAGTCAGCTGTCAAATTATAGACCGATATCCAACCTTCCGTTCATATCAAAAATCTTAGAAAAAGTTGTAGCCCAGCAGCTGAGCACATACCTAGACTGTAACAATATCCACGAAGTATATCAATCAGGATTTAGACCTCATAGTAGCACTGAGACAGCGCTGGTTAAAGTGGTTAATGACCTGCTGTTGGCCTCTGATCAGGGGCGCATCTCGCTGCTTGTCCTGCTTGATCTGAGTGCAGCGTTTGACACTATTGATCACGCTATTCTCCTTGCCAGGTTAGAGAATGTTATCGGGATTAAGGGAACAGCCCTTGAATGGTTCAGATCATATTTGACCAACCGATATCAGTTTGTGGACATCAATGGTGTTTCGTCTTCACACAGTAAAGTAGAATTTGGTGTTCCACAAGGTTCTGTCCTAGGTCCGTTACTTTTTTCTCTATACATGTTACCTTTAGGCGACGTCATCCGCAAACATGGTATTAGCTTTCATTGCTACGCTGACGACACACAGCTGTATCTGTCAGCAATGCCAGACCAGAGGCAGCAGCTGAACAAAATAGAGAATTGTCTGAAGGACATTAGACAGTGGATGCTCACCAACTTTCTCCTGTTAAACCCTGACAAGACAGAAGCGCTTGTAATCGGGCCTCAAGCAGCCAGGCATAAACTGGCTGACTACACAATAACCCTGGATATCCTTTCTATCTCACCGAGTATTGAATTGAAGGATCTAGGTGTCATCATTGATGCAGGTCTCTCATTCAGTTCGCACGTAGATAATGTCACTAGAATAGCATTCTTTCACCTTAGAAATATTGCGAAAATAAGAAATATCATTTCAATGCATGATGCAGAAAAGTTGGTCCATGCATTTATTACATCAAGGTTAGATTACTGCAATGCATTATTGTCTGGATGCTCTAGTAGGTGCATGAGTAAACTCCAGCTAGTACAGAATGCTGCAGCCAGAATTCTAACCAGAACCAGGAAATTTGACCACATCACCCCAGTCTTACAATCACTGCACTGGTTACCCATCAAATTTAGGATTGACTACAAAATCCTACTTTTAACCTATAAAGCTCTAAATGGTCTTGCCCCACAGTACCTGAGTGAACTTTTGGTTCCTTACGAACCGCCACGCCCCCTTCGATCAATGGGTGCGGGGTCACTACTGATACCAAAGGTGCAGAAGGTCACAGCTGGGAGCAGATCCTTCTCCTATAGAGCTCCGCAGTTGTGGAACAGCTTGCCTGTCAGTGTCCGGGATTCAGACACAGTCTCAGAGTTTAAATCCAATCTCAAAACCTATCTGTTTTCTCTGGCTTTTTGCTAAAGTCCTAGACCCTCATTTCACTTGATTTTGACGCAGTGTCAATTATAAAGTCCAGTTGATCACAGAGTCCCCCTGTTAGACACAGACAAAGTTAAATTCACCAGTTAGGCTGTCCTAGTTAGGGTACCGGGCCACTGTAGCACCAATATACCACTATAACCACATATTTCAGTATCGGTCGTACAGTGCAACCGTCTGCCGCTGCTTCTGTTTGTTTTTCTCCGAGACACGGAATCAAGCACCCAGACTACTGGCAGACCCCAGTGATCAGACCAGCAAATAAATCCTGGTTCCTGACAACTGCTTTACAAGGACAAAACATGAAACAAACCAGAGGGTCACCACAGCCACCACCACCATTACAACTACAGCTCCAGGGATCTTCAAATGGACCAGTAACATCGTTACAGACACCTTATCTAGACCATGACACTTAATACATCCTGGACTTCTCCAACCCTACAACCGTAGGACTTATTATTATATCATATCCAACCCTGCACTGACACCGTTTGCAGGCTCACTCTACCCTGGAAGGGGGTCCCTCTCTGTATCACTCCTTCCCAAGGTTTCTTCCTTTCTTTTTTTTCTCTCTCCCTAGAGTTTTTTTGTGTGGAGTTTTTCCTTGTGTGCAGAAGGGTCAAGTGTGGGGGGGGTCAACTGTAGGGCCTGTCAAAGCCCATTGAGACATACTGTATGTGATTTTGGGCTATATAAGAAATAAATGTTGTTGTTGTTGTATTTTCTTTCTTTGATATGTTTTCCCGCCTTTTTTCTTTTTTTTTTTTTTTTTAAACTTCTCTTCAGGTTTCTTTGTCTGTGTGTGCTCTACAACGATCATTCACAGGCTTTGAGCTGAATCGATTAGGTGGGGTTTTCCAGCCCTCGGCCTTCAGGTGCTACGCACCCTGATGTCAATTTAATATCTGATATGTCATATTAAGCGGATTTTTAGAACAGGGAGTCGGCAATAGGGCCTGCTCCATCCGCTCCATTCATCGACCCAGTATTGCATTGCCTCTAGAAGGTGTGCACTTTATTTGTTGTATTGCAAATAAAAGCTTACCACTCCAACTTTTTGCCTTTTCTCCATCATAATTTGACAGTAAAGCGGGAGTTTTCACTCTTTGATATGTGTTCAAGCCCCTTTGGTTTAAAGTTCAAGATTTTCAAGCAGAGTTTGTGTACGGACAAACCAGCTGAAGAATGCCCAATCTTGTCTGATCTCAGAAGGTAAGAAGGCTTCGGCCTGGTTAGTACTTGGATGGGAGACTACCTGGGAATACCAGGTGCTGTAAGCTTTAATTATTGAAAAACTTTTAAAATGAAAGTATTTACATGGCTTTGTTAGCTTTTTTTGTCTTTTCTCCATCATAATTTGACAGTAAAGCGGGAGTTTTCGCACTTTATAATGTTTTCAAAGCCCTTTTGGTTTAAAGTTCAAGATTTTCAAGCAGAGTTTGTGTATGGACAAACCAGCTAAAGAATGCCCAAGCTTGTCTGATCTCAGAAGCTAAGAAGGCTTGGGCCTGGTTAGTACTTGGATGGGAGACTTCCTGGGAATACCAAGTGCTGTATGCTTTAACTATTGAAAAACTTTTAAAATGAAAGTATTTACATGGCTTTGTTAGCTTTTTTTTGCCTTTTCTCCATCATAATTTGACAGTAAAGCGGGAGTTTTCGCACTTTATAATGTTTTCAAAGCCCTTTTGTTTAAAGTCCAAGATTTTCAAGCAGAGTTTGCTTACAGACATGCCAGCTGAAGATTGCCCAATCTTGTCTGATCTCAGAAGCTAAGAAGGCTTGGGCCTGGTTAGTACTTGGATGGGAGACTACGTGGGAATGCCAGGTGCTGTAAGCTTTAACTATTGTTAGACTTTTAAAATGAAAGTATTTACATCACTTTGTTACCTTTTTTTAAGTAAGTTAAGGGGTATTTTCTTTCTTTGATATGTTTTCCCGCCTTTTTTCTTTTTTTTTTTTTTTTAAACTTCTCTTCAGGTTTCTTTGTCTGTGTGTGCTCTACAACGATCATTCACAGGCTTGGAGCTGAATCGATTAGGTGGGATTTTCCAGCCCTCGGCCTTCAGGTGCTACGCACCCTGATGTCAATGTAATATCTGATATGTCATATTAAGCGGATTTTTAGAACAGGGAGTCGGCAATAGGGCCTGCTCCATCCGCTCCATTCATCGACCCAGTATTGCATTGCCTCTAGAAGGTGTGCACTTTATTTGTTGTATTGCAAATAAAAGCTTACCACTCCAACTTTTTGCCTTTTCTCCATCATAATTTGACAGTAAAGCGGGAGTTTTCACTCTTTGATATGTGTTCAAGCCTCTTTGGTTTAAAGTTCAAGATTTTCAAGCAGAGTTTGTGTACGGACAAACCAGCTGAAGAATGCCAAATCTTATCTGATCTCAGAAGCTAAGAAGGCTTGGGCCTGGTTAGTACTTGGATGGGAGACCACCTGGGAATACCAGGTGCTGTAAGCTTTAACTATTGAAAAACTTTTAAAATGAAAGTATTTACATGGCTTTGTTAGCTTTTTTTGCCTTTTCTCCATCATAATTTGACAGTAAAGCGGGAGCTTTCGCACTTTATAATGTTTTCTAAGCCCTTTTGGTTTAAAGTTCAAGATTTTCAAGCAGAGTTTGTGTACGGACAAACCAGCTAAAGAATGCCCAATCTTGTCTGATCTCAGAAGCTAAGAAGGCTTGGGCCTGGTTAGTACTTGGATGGGAGACTACCTGGGAATACCAAGTGCTGTATGCTTTAACTATTGAAAAACTTTTAAAATGAAAGTATTTACATGGCTTTGTTAGCTTTTTTTGCCTTTTCTCCATCATAATTTGACAGTAAAGCGGGAGTTTTCACACTTTATAATGTTTTCAAAGCCCTTTTGCTTAAAGTCCAAGATTTTCAAGCAGAGTTTGCTTACAGACATGCCAGCTGAAGATTGCCCAATCTTGTCTGATCTCAGAAGCTAAGAAGGCTTGGGCCTGGTTAGTACTTGGATGGGAGACTACGTGGGAATGCCAGGTGCTGTAAGCTTTAACTATTGTTAAACTTTTAAAATGAAAGTATTTACATCACTTTGTTACCTTTTTTTAAAGTAAGTTAAGGGGTATTTTCTTTCTTTGATATGTTTTCCCGCCTTTTTTCTTTTTTTTTTTTTAAACTTCTCTTCAGGTTTCTTTGTCTGTGTGTGCTCTACAACGATCATTCACAGGCTTGGAGCTGAATCGATTAGGTGGGGTTTTCCAGCCCTCGGCCTTCAGGTGCTACGCACCCTGATGTCAATTTAATATCTGATATGTCATATTAAGCGGATTTTTAGAACAGGGAGTCGGCAATAGGGCCTGCTCCATCCGCTCCATTCATCGACCCAGTATTGCATTGCCTCTAGAAGGTGTGCACTTTATTTGTTGTATTGCAAATAAAAGCTTACCACTCCAACTTTTTGCCTTTTCTCCATCATAATTTGACAGTAAAGCGGGAGTTTTCACTCTTTGATATGTGTTCAAGCCCCTTTGGTTTAAAGTTCAAGATTTTCAAGCAGAGTTTGTGTACGGACAAACCAGCTGAAGAATGCCCAATCTTGTCTGATCTCAGAAGGTAAGAAGGCTTCGGCCTGGTTAGTACTTGGATGGGAGACTACCTGGGAATACCAGGTGCTGTAAGCTTAAACTATTGAAAAACTTTTAAAATGAAAGTATTTCCATGGCTTTGTTAGCTTTTTTTGCCTTTTCTCCATCATAATTTGACAGTAAAGCGGGAGTTTTCACTCTTTGATATGTGTTCAAGCCTCTTTGGTTTAAAGTTCAAGATTTTCAAGTAGAGTTTGTGTACGGACAAACCAGCTGAAGAATGCCCAATCTTGTTTGATCTCAGAAGCTAAGAAGGCTTGGGCCTGGTTAGTACTTGGATGGGAGACTACCTGGGAATACCAGGTGCTGTAAGCTTAAACTATTGAAAAACTTTTAAAATGAAAGTATTTCCATGGCTTTGTTAGCTTTTTTTGCCTTTTCTCCATCATAATTTGACAGTAAAGCGAGAGTTTTCGCACTTTGTAATGTTTTCTAAGCCCTTTTGGTTTAAAGTTCAAGATTTTCAAGCAGAGTTTGTGTACGGACAAACCAGCTAAAGAATGCCCAATCTTGTCTGATCTCAGAAGCTAAGAAGGCTTGGGCCTGGTTAGTACTTGAATGGGAGACTACCTGGGAATACCAGGTGCTGTATGCTTTAACTATTGAAAAACTTTTAAAATGAAAGTATTTACATGGCTTTTGTTAGCTTTTTTTGCCTTTTCTCCATCATAATTTGACAGTAAAGTGGGAGTTTTCGCACTTTATAATGTTTTCAAAGCCCTTTTGTTTAAAGTCCAAGATTTTCAAGCAGAGTTTGCTTACAGACATGCCAGCTGAAGATTGCCCAATCTTGTCTGATCTCAGAAGCTAAGAAGGCTTGGGCCTGGTTAGTACTTGGATGGGAGACTACGTGGGAATGCCAGGTGCTGTAAGCTTTAACTATTGTTAAACTTTTAAAATGAAAGTATTTACATCACTTTGTTACCTTTTTTAAGTAAGTTAAGGGGTATTTTCTTTCTTTGATATGTTTTCCCGCCTTTTTTCTTTTTTTTTTTTTTTTTAAACTTCTCTTCAGGTTTCTTTGTCTGTGTGTGCTCTACAACGATCATTCACAGGCTTGGAGCTGAATCGATTAGGTGGGATTTTCCAGCCCTCGGCCTTCAGGTGCTACGCACCCTGATGTCAATGTAATATCTGATATGTCATATTAAGCGGATTTTTAGAACAGGGAGTCGGCAATAGGGCCTGCTCCATCCGCTCCATTCATCGACCCAGTATTGCATTGCCTCTAGAAGGTGTGCACTTTATTTTTTGTATTGCAAATAAAAGCTTACCACTACAACTTTTTGCCTTTTCTCCATCATAATTTGACAGTAAAGCGGGAGTTTTCACTCTTTGATATGTGTTCAAGCCTCTTTGGTTTAAAGTTCAAGATTTTCAAGCAGAGTTTGTGTACGGACAAACCAGCTGAAGAATGCCAAATCTTATCTGATCTCAGAAGCTAAGAAGGCTTGCGCCTGGTTAGTACTTGGATGGGAGACCACCTGGGAATACCAGGTGCTGTAAGCTTTAACTATTGAAAAACTTTTAAAATGAAAGTATTTACATGGCTTTGTTAGCTTTTTTTGCCTTTTCTCCATCATAATTTGACAGTAAAGCGGGAGTTTTCGCACTTTATAATGTTTTCTAAGCCCTTTTGGTTTAAAGTTCAAGATTTTCAAGCAGAGTTTGTGTACGGACAAACCAGCTAAAGAATGCCCAATCTTGTCTGATCTCAGAAGCTAAGAAGGCTTGGGCCTGGTTAGTACTTGGATGGGAGACTACCTGGGAATACCAAGTGCTGTATGCTTTACCTATTGAAAAACTTTTAAAATGAAAGTATTTACATGGCTTTGTTAGCTTTTTTTGCCTTTTCTCCATCATAATTTGACAGTAAAGCGGGAGTTTTCGCACTTTATAATGTTTTCAAAGCCCTTTTGTTTAAAGTCCAAGATTTTCAAGCAGAGTTTGCTTACAGACATGCCAGCTGAAGATTGCCCAATCTTGTCTGATCTCAGAAGCTAAGAAGGCTTGGGCCTGGTTAGTACTTGGATGGGAGACTAAGTAGGAATGCCAGGTGCTGTAAGCTTTAACTATTGTAAAACTTTTAAAATGAAAGTATTTACATCACTTTGTTACCTTTTTTTAAAGTAAGTTAAGGGGTATTTTCTTTCTTTGATATGTTTTCCCGCCTTTTTTCTTTTTTTTTTTTTTTTTTAAACTTCTCTTCAGGTTTCTTTGTCTGTGTGTGCTCTACAACGATCATTCACAGGCTTGGAGCTGAATCGATTAGGTGGGGTTTTCCAGCCCTCGGCCTTCAGGTGCTACGCACCCTGATGTCAATTTAATATCTGATATGTCATATTAAGCGGATTTTTAGAACAGGGAGTCGGCAATAGGGCCTGCTCCATCCGCTCCATTCATCGACCCAGTATTGCATTGCCTCTAGAAGGTGTGCACTTTATTTGTTGTATTGCAAATAAAAGCTTACCACTCCAACTTTTTGCCTTTTCTCCATCATAATTTGACAGTAAAGCGGGAGTTTTCACTCTTTGATATGTGTTCAAGCCCCTTTGGTTTAAAGTTCAAGATTTTCAAGCAGAGTTTGTGTACGGACAAACCAGCTGAAGAATGCCCAATCTTGTCTGATCTCAGAAGGCTAAGAAGGCTTCGGCCTGGTTAGTACTTGGATGGGAGACTACCTGGGAATACCAGGTGCTGTAAGCTTTAATTATTGAAAAACTTTTAAAATGAAAGTATTTACATGGCTTTGTTAGCTTTTTTGTCTTTTCTCCATCATAATTTGACAGTAAAGCGGGAGTTTTCGCACTTTATAATGTTTTCAAAGCCCTTTTGGTTTAAAGTCCAAGATTTTCAAGCAGAGTTTGCTTACAGACATGACAGCTGAAGATTGCCCAATCTTGTCTGATCTCAGAAGCTAAGAAGGCTTGGGCCTGGTTAGTACTTGGATGGGAGACTAAGTAGGAATGCCAGGTGCTGTAAGCTTTAACTATTGTAAAACTTTTAAAATGAAAGTATTTACATCACTTTGTTACCTTTTTTTAAAGTAAGTTAAGGGGTATTTTCTTTCTTTGATATGTTTTCCCGCCTTTTTCTTTTTTTTTTTTTTTTTTTTTTAAACTTCTCTTCAGGTTTCTTTGTCTGTGTGTGCTCTACAACGATCATTCACAGGCTTGGAGCTGAATCGATTAGGTGGGGATTTTCCAGCCCTCGGCCTTCAGGTGCTACGCACCCTGATGTCAATTTAATATCTGATATGTCATATTAAGCGGATTTTTAGAACAGGGAGTCGGCAATAGGGCCTGCTCCATCCGCTCCATTCATCGACCCAGTATTGCATTGCCTCTAGAAGGTGTGCACTTTATTTTTTGTATTGCAAATAAAAGCTTACCACTCCAACTTTTTGCCTTTTCTCCATCATAATTTGACAGTAAAGCGGGAGTTTTCACTCTTTGATATGTGTTCAAGCCTCTTTGGTTTAAAGTTCAAGATTTTCAAGCAGAGTTTGTGTACGGACAAACCAGCTGAAGAATGCCAAATCTTGTCTGATCTCAGAAGCTAAGAAGGCTTGGGCCTGGTTAGTACTTGGATGGGAGACCACCTGGGAATACCAGGTGCTGTAAGCTTTAACTATTGAAAAACTTTTAAAATGAAAGTATTTACATGGCTTTGTTAGCTTTTTTTGCCTTTTCTCCATCATAATTTGACAGTAAAGCGGGAGTTTTCGCACTTTATAATGTTTTCTAAGCCCTTTTGGTTTAAAGTTCAAGATTTTCAAGCAGAGTTTGTGTATGGACAAACCAGCTAAAGAATGCCCAAGCTTGTCTGATCTCAGAAGCTAAGAAGGCTTGGGCCTGGTTAGTACTTGGATGGGAGACTACCTGGGAATACCAAGTGCTGTATGCTTTAACTATTGAAAAACTTTTAAAATGAAAGTATTTACATGGCTTTGTTAGCTTTTTTTGCCTTTTCTCCATCATAATTTGACAGTAAAGCGGGAGTTTTCGCACTTTATAATGTTTTCAAAGCCCTTTTGTTTAAAGTCCAAGATTTTCAAGCAGAGTTTGCTTACAGACATGCCAGCTGAAGATTGCCCAATCTTGTCTGATCTCAGAAGCTAAGAAGGCTTGGGCCTGGTTAGTACTTGGATGGGAGACTACGTGGGAATGCCAGGTGCTGTAAGCTTTAACTATTGTAAATACTTTCAATTTAAAAGTCTAACATCACTTTGTTACCTTTTTTTAAGTAAGTTAAGGGGTATTTTCTTTCTTTGATATGTTTTCCCGCCTTTTTTCTTTTTTTTTTTTTTTTTTTTAACTTCTCTTCAGGTTTCTTTGTCTGTGTGTGCTCTACAACGATCATTCACAGGCTTGGAGCTGAATCGATTAGGTGGGATTTTCCAGCCCTCGGCCTTCAGGTGCTACGCACCCTGATGTCAATTTAATATCTGATATGTCATATTAAGCGGATTTTTAGAACAGGGAGTCGGCAATAGGGCCTGCTCCATCCGCTCCATTCATCGACCCAGTATTGCATTGCCTCTAGAAGGTGTGCACTTTATTTGTTGTATTGCAAATAAAAGCTTACCACTCCAACTTTTTGCCTTTTCTCCATCATAATTTGACAGTAAAGCGGGAGTTTTCACTCTTTGATATGTGTTCAAGCCCCTTTGGTTTAAAGTTCAAGATTTTCAAGCAGAGTTTGTGTACGGACAAACCAGCTGAAGAATGCCCATTCTTGTCTGATCTCAGAAGCTAAGAAGGCTTGGGCCTGGTTAGTACTTGGATGGGAGACTAAGTAGGAATGCCAGGTGCTGTAAGCTTTAACTATTGTAAACTTTTAAAATGAAAGTATTTACATCACTTTGTTACCTTTTTTAAAGTAAGTTAAGGGGTATTTTCTTTCTTTGATATGTTTTCCCGCCTTTTTTCTTTTTTTTTTTTTTTTTTTAACTTCTCTTCAGGTTTCTTTGTCTGTGTGTGCTCTACAACGATCATTCACAGGCTTGGAGCTGAATCGATTAGGTGGGATTTTCCAGCCCTCGGCCTTCAGGTGCTACGCACCCTGATGTCAATTTAATATCTGATATGTCATATTAAGCGGATTTTTAGAACAGGGAGTCGGCAATAGGGCCTGCTCCATCCGCTCCATTCATCGACCCAGTATTGCATTGCCTCTAGAAGGTGTGCACTTTATTTGTTGTATTGCAAATAAAAGCTTACCACTCCAACTTTTTGCCTTTTCTCCATCATAATTTGACAGTAAAGCGGGAGTTTTCACTCTTTGATATGTGTTCAAGCCCCTTTGGTTTAAAGTTCAAGATTTTCAAGCAGAGTTTGTGTACGGACAAACCAGCTGAAGAATGCCCAATCTTGTCTGATCTCAGAAGCTAAGAAGGCTTGGGCCTGGTTAGTACTTGGATGGGAGACTACCTGGGAATACCAGGTGCTGTAAGCTTTAACTATTGAAAAACTTTTAAAATGAAAGTATTTACATGGCTTTGTTAGCTTTTTTTGCCTTTTCTCCATCATAATTTGACAGTAAAGCGGGAGTTTTCACTCTTTGATATGTGTTCAAGCCCCTTTGGTTTAAAGTTCAAGATTTTCAAGCAGAGTTTGTGTACGGACAAACCAGCTGAAGAATGCCCATTCTTGTCTGATCTCAGAAGCTAAGAAGGCTTGGGCCTGGTTAGTACTTGGATGGGAGACTACGTGGGAATGCCAGGTGCTGTAAGCTTTAACTATTGTTAAACTTTTAAAATGAAAGTATTTACATCACTTTGTTACCTTTTTTTAAGTAAGTTAAGGGGTATTTTCTTTCTTTGATATGTTTTCCCGCCTTTTTTCTTTTTTTTTTTTTTTTTTTTAAACTTCTCTTCAGGTTTCTTTGTCTGTGTGTGCTCTACAACGATCATTCACAGGCTTGGAGCTGAATCGATTAGGTGGGGATTTTCCAGCCCTCGGCCTTCAGGTGCTACGCACCCTGATGTCAATTTAATATCTGATATGTCATATTAAGCGGATTTTTAGAACAGGGAGTCGGCAATAGGGCCTGCTCCATCCGCTCCATTCATCGACCCAGTATTGCATTGCCTCTAGAAGGTAAGCACTTTATTTGTTGTATTGCAAATAAAAGCTTACCACTCCAACTTTTTGCCTTTTCTCCATCATAATTTGACAGTAAAGCGGGAGTTTTCACTCTTTGATATGTGTTCAAGCCCCTTTGGTTTAAAGTTCAAGATTTTCAAGCAGAGTTTGTGTACGGACAAACCAGCTGAAGAATGCCCAATCTTGTCTGATCTCAGAAGCTAAGAAGGCTTGGGCCTGGTTAGTACTTGGATGGGAGACTACCTGGGAATACCAGGTGCTGTAAGCTTTAACTATTGAAAAACTTTTAAAATGAAAGTATTTACATGGCTTTGTTAGCTTTTTTTGCCTTTTCTCCATCATAATTTGACAGTAAAGCGGGAGTTTTCGCACTTTATAATGTTTTCAAAGCCCTTTTGTTTAAAGTCCAAGATTTTCAAGCAGAGTTTGCTTACAGACATGCCAGCTGAAGATTGCCCAATCTTGTCTGATCTCAGAAGCTAAGAAGGCTTGGGCCTGGTTAGTACTTGGATGGGAGACTACCTGGGAATACCAGGTGCTGTAAGCTTTAACTATTGAAAAACTTTTAAAATGAAAGTATTTACATGGCTTTGTTAGCTTTTTTTGCCTTTTCTCCATCATAATTTGACAGTAAAGCGGGAGTTTTCGCACTTTATAATGTTTTCTAAGCCCTTTTGGTTTAAAGTTCAAGATTTTCAAGCAGAGTTTGTGTACGGACAAACCAGCTGAAGAATGCCCAATCTTGTCTGATCTCAGAAGCTAAGAAGGCTTGGGCCTGGTTAGTACTTGGATGGGAGACTACCTGGGAATACCAAGTGCTGTATGCTTTAACTATTGAAAAACTTTTAAAATGAAAGTATTTACATGGCTTTGTTAGCTTTTTTTGCCTTTTCTCCATCATAATTTGACAGTAAAGCGGGAGTTTTCACACTTTATAATGTTTTCAAAGCCCTTTTGTTTAAAGTCCAAGATTTTCAAGCAGAGTTTGCTTACAGACATGCCAGCTGAAGATTGCCCAATCTTGTCTGATCTCAGAAGCTAAGAAGGCTTGGGCCTGGTTAGTACTTGGATGGGAGACTAAGTGGAATGCCAGGTGCTGTAAGCTTTAACTATTGTAAAACTTTTAAAATGAAAGTATTTACATCACTTTGTTACCTTTTTTTAAAGTAAGTTAAGGGGTATTTTCTTTCTTTGATATGTTTTCCCGCCTTTTTTCTTTTTTTTTTTTTTTTTTTTTTTAAACTTCTCTTCAGGTTTCTTTGTCTGTGTGTGCTCTACAACGATCATTCACAGGCTTGGAGCTGAATCGATTAGGTGGGATTTTCCAGCCCTCGGCCTTCAGGTGCTACGCACCCTGATGTCAATTTAATATCTGATATGTCATATTAAGCGGATTTTTAGAACAGGGAGTCGGCAATAGGGCCTGCTCCATCCGCTCCATTCATCGACCCAGTATTGCATTGCCTCTAGAAGGTGTGCACTTTATTTGTTGTATTGCAAATAAAAGCTTACCACTCCAACTTTTTGCCTTTTCTCCATCATAATTTGACAGTAAAGCGGGAGTTTTCACTCTTTGATATGTGTTCAAGCCCCTTTGGTTTAAAGTTCAAGATTTTCAAGCAGAGTTTGTGTACGGACAAACCAGCTGAAGAATGCCCAATCTTGTCTGATCTCAGAAGCTAAGAAGGCTTGGGCCTGGTTAGTACTTGGATGGGAGACTACCTGGGAATACCAGGTGCTGTAAGCTTTAACTATTGAAAAACTTTTAAAATGAAAGTATTTACATGGCTTTGTTAGCTTTTTTTGCCTTTTCTCCATCATAATTTGACAGTAAAGCGGGAGTTTTCCACTCTTTGATATGTGTTCAAGCCCCTTTGGTTTAAAGTTCAAGATTTTCAAGCAGAGTTTGTGTACGGACAAACCAGCTGAAGAATGCCCATTCTTGTCTGATCTCAGAAGCTAAGAAGGCTTGGGCCTGGTTAGTACTTGGATAAAAGAGACTAAGTAGGAATACCAGGTGCTGTAAGCTTTAACTATTGTAAAACTTTTAAAATGAAAGTATTTACATCACTTTGTCACCTTTTTTTAAAGTAAGTTAAGGGGTATTTTCTTTCTTTGATATGTTTTCCCGCCTTTTTTCTTTTTTTTTTTTTTTTTTTTTTAAACTTCTCTTCAGGTTTCTTTGTCTGTGTGTGCTCTACAACGATCATTCACAGGCTTGGAGCTGAATCGATTAGGTGGGGTTTTCCAGCCCTCGGCCTTCAGGTGCTACGCACCCTGATGTCAATTTAATATCTGATATGTCATATTAAGCGGATTTTTAGAACAGGGAGTCGGCAATAGGGCCTGCTCCATCCGCTCCATTCATCGACCCAGTATTGCATTGCCTCTAGAAGGTAAGCACTTTATTTGTTGTATTGCAAATAAAAGCTTACCACTCCAACTTTTTGCCTTTTCTCCATCATAATTTGACAGTAAAGCGGGAGTTTTCACTCTTTGATATGTGTTCAAGCCCCTTTGGTTTAAAGTTCAAGATTTTCAAGCAGAGTTTGTGTACGGACAAACCAGCTGAAGAATGCCCAATCTTGTCTGATCTCAGAAGCTAAGAAGGCTTGGGCCTGGTTAGTACTTGGATGGGAGACCACCTGGGAATACCAGGTGCTGTAAGCTTTAACTATTGAAAAACTTTTAAAATGAAAGTATTTACATGGCTTTGTTAGCTTTTTTTGCATTTTCTCCATCATAATTTGACAGTAAAGCGGGAGTTTTCGCACTTTATAATGTTTTCTAAGCCCTTTTGGTTTAAAGTTCAAGATTTTCAAGCAGAGTTTGTGTACGGACAAACCAGCTAAAGAATGCCCAATCTTGTCTGATCTCAGAAGCTAAGAAGGCTTGGGCCTGGTTAGTACTTGGATGGGAGACTAACTGGGAATACCAAGTGCTGTATGCTTTAACTATTGAAAAACTTTTAAAATGAAAGTATTTACATGGCTTTGTTAGCTTTTTTTGCCTTTTCTCCATCATAATTTGACAGTAAAGCGGGAGTTTTCGCACTTTATAATGTTTTCAAAGCCCTTTTGTTTAAAGTCCAAGATTTTCAAGCAGAGTTTGCTTACAGACATGCCAGCTGAAGATTGCCCAATCTTGTCTGATCTCAGAAGCTAAGAAGGCTTGGGCCTGGTTAGTACTTAGATGGGAGACTACCTGGGAATACCAGGTGCTGTAAGCTTTAACTATTGAAAAACTTTTAAAATGAAAGTATTTACATGGCTTTGTTAGCTTTTTTTGCCTTTTCTCCATCATAATTTGACAGTAAAGCGGGAGCTTTCGCACTTTATAATGTTTTCTAAGCCCTTTTGGTTTAAAGTTCAAGATTTTCAAGCAGAGTTTGTGTACGGACAAACCAGCTAAAGAATGCCCAATCTTGTCTGATCTCAGAAGCTAAGAAGGCTTGGGCCTGGTTAGTACTTGGATGGGAGACTACCTGGGAATACCAAGTGCTGTATGCTTTAACTATTGAAAAACTTTTAAAATGAAAGTATTTACATGGCTTTGTTAGCTTTTTTTGCCTTTTCTCCATCATAATTTGACAGTAAAGCGGGAGTTTTCACACTTTATAATGTTTTCAAAGCCCTTTTGTTTAAAGTCCAAGATTTTCAAGCAGAGTTTGCTTACAGACATGCCAGCTGAAGATTGCCCAATCTTGTCTGATCTCAGAAGCTAAGAAGGCCTGGGCCTGGTTAGTATTTGGATGGGAGACTACGTGGGAATGCCAGGTGCTGTAAGCTTTAACTATTGTTAAACTGTTAAAATGAAAGTATTTACATCACTTTGTTACCTTTTTTTAAGTAAGTTAAGGGGTATTTTCTTTCTTTGATATGTTTTCCCGCCTTTTTTTTTTTTTTTTTTTTTTTTTAAACTTCTCTTCAGGTTTTTTTGTCTGTGTGTGCTCTACAACGATCATTCACAGGCTTGGAGCTGAATCGATTAGGTGGGGTTTTCCAGCCCTCGGCCTTCAGGTGCTACGCACCCTGATGTCAATTTAATATCTGATATGTCATATTAAGCGGATTTTTAGAACAGGGAGTCGGCAATAGGGCCTGCTCCATCCGCTCCATTCATCGACCCAGTATTGCATTGCCTCTAGAAGGTGTGCACTTCATTTGTTGTATTGCAAATAAAAGCTTACCACTCCAACTTTTTGCCTTTTCTCCATCATAATTTGACAGTAAAGCGGGAGTTTTGCACTTTATAATGTTTCAAAGCCCTTTGGTTTAAAGTTCAAGATTTTCAAGCAGAGTTTGTGTACGGACAAACCAGCTGAAGAATGCCCAATCTTGTCTGATCTCAGAAGCTAAGAAGGCTTGGGCCTGGTTAGTACTTGGATTGGAGACTACCTGGGGATACCAGGTGCTGTAAGCTTTAACTATTGAAAAACTTTTAAAATGAAAGTATTTATATGGCTTTGTTAGCTTTTTTTGCCTTTTCTCCATCATAATTTGACAGTAAAGCGGGAGTTTTCGCACTTTATAATGTGTTCAAGCCCCTTTGGTTTAAAGTTCAAGATTTTCAAGCAGAGTTTGTGTACGGACAAACCAGCTGAAGAATGCCCAATCTTGTCTGATCGCAGAAGCTAAGAAGGCTTGGGCCTGGTTAGTACTTGGATGGGAGACTACCTGGGAATACCAGGTGCTGTAAGCTTTAACTATTGAAAAACTTTTAAAATGAAAGTATTTACATGGCTTTGTTAGCTTTTTTTGCCTTTTCTCCATCATAATTTGACAGTAAAGAGGGAGTTCTAGCACTTTATAATGTTTTCAAAGCCCTTTTGGTTTAAAGTTCAAGATTTTCAAGCAGAGTTTGTGTACGGACAAACCAGCTGAAGAATGCGCATTCTTGTCTGATCTCAGAAGCCAAGAAGGGCTTGGGCCTGGTTAGTACTTGGATGGGAGACTACCTGGGAATACCAGGTGCTGTAAGCTTTAACTATTGAAAAACTTTTAAAATGAAAGTATTTACATGGCTTGGTTAGCTTTTTTTGCCTTTTCTCCATCATAATTTGACAGTAAAGCGGGAGTTTTCGCACTTTATAATGTTTTCAAAGCCCTTTTGGTTTAAAGTTCAAGATTTTCAAGCAGAGTTTGTGTACGGACAAACCAGCTGAAGAATGCCCAATCTTGTTTGATCTCAGAAGCTAAGAAGGCTTGGGCCTGGTTAGTACTTGGATGGAGCCTACCTGGGAATACCAGGTGCTGTAAGCTTTAACTATTGAAAAACTTTTAAAACGAAAGTATTTACATGGCTTTGTTAGCTTTTTTTGCCTTTTCTCCATCATAATTTGACAGTAAAGCGGGAGTTTTCACTCTTTGATATGTGTTCAAGCCCCTTTGGTTTAAAGTTCAAGATTTTCAAGCAGAGTTTGTGTACGGACAAACCAGCTGAAGAATGCCCAATCTTGTTTGATCTCAGAAGCTAAGAAGGCTTGGGCCTGGTTAGTACTTGGATGGGAGACTACCTGGGAATACCAGGTGCTGTAAGCTTTAACTATTGAAAAACTTTTAAAATGAAAGTATTTACATGGCTTTGTTAGCTTTTTTTTGCCTTTTCTCCATCATAATTTGACAGTAAAGCGGAAGTTTTCACTCTTTGATATGTGTTCAAGCTCCTTTGGTTTAAAGTTCAAGATTTTCAAGCAGAGTTTGCGTTTGGACAAACCAGCTGAAGAATGCCCATTCTTGTCTGATCTCAGAAGCTAAGAAGGCTTGGGCCTGGTTAGTACTTGGATGGGAAACTACCTGGGAATACCGGGAGCTGTAAGCTTTAACTATTGAAAAACTTTTAAAATGAAAGTATTTACATGGCTTTGTTAGCTTTTTTTGCCTTTTCTCCATCATAATTTGACAGTAAAGCGGGAGTTTTCGTACTTTATAATGTTTTCAAAGCCCTTTTGGTTTAAAGTTCAAGATTTTCAAGCAGAAGTTTGTGTACGGACAAACCAGCTGAAGAATGCCCAATCTTGTTTGATCTCAGAAGCTAAGAAGGCTTAGGCCTGGTTAGTACTTGGATGGGAGACTACCTGGGAATACCAGGTGCTGTATGCTTTAACTATTGAAAAACTTTTAAAATGAAAGTATTTACATGGCTATGTTAGCTTTTTTTGCCTTTTCTCCATCATAATTTGACAGTAAAGCGTGAGTTTTCACTCTTTGATATGTGTTCAAGCCCCTTTTGGTTAAAAGTTAAAGATTTTCAAGCAGAGTTTGTGTACAGACAAACCAGCTGAAGAATGCCCATTCTTGTCTGATCTCAGAAGCTAAGAAGGCTTGGGCCTGGTTAGTACTTGGATGGGAGACTAAGTAGGAATGCCAGGTGCTGTAAGCTTTAAGTATTGTAAAACTTTTAAAATGAAAGTATTTACATCACTTTGTTACCTTTTTTTAAAGTAAGTTAAGGGGTATTTTCTTTCTTTGATATGTTTTCCCGCCTTTTTTCTTTTTTTTTTTTTTTTTTTTTAAACTTCTCTTCAGGTTTTTTTGTCTGTGTGTGCTCTACAACGATCATTCACAGGCTTGGAGCTGAATCGATTAGGTGGGGTTTTCCAGCCCTCGGCCTTCAGGTGCTACGCACCCTGATGTCAATTTAATATCTGAAATGTCATATTAAGCGGATTTTTAGAACAGGGAGTCGGCAATAGGGCCTGCTCCATCCGCTCCATTCATCGACCCAGTATTGCATTGCCTCTAGAAGGTGTGCACTTTATTTGTTGTATTGCAAATAAAAGCTTACCACTCCAACTTTTTGCCTTTTCTCCATCATAATTTGACAGTAAAGCGGGAGTTTTCACTCTTTGATATGTGTTCAAGCCCCTTTGGTTTAAAGTTCAAGATTTTCAAGCAGAGTTTGTGTACGGACAAACCAGCTGAAGAATGCCCAATCTTGTTTGATCTCAGAAGCTAAGAAGGCTTGGGCCTGGTTAGTACTTGGATGGGAGACTACCTGGGAATACCAGGTGCTGTAAGCTTTAACTATTGAAAAACTTTTAAAACGAAAGTATTTACATGGCTTTGTTAGCTTTTTTTGCCTTTTCTCCATCATAATTTGACAGTAAAGCGGGAGTTTTCACTCTTTGATATGTGTTCAAGCCCCTTTGGTTTAAAGTTCAAGATTTTCAAGCAGAGTTTGTGTACGGACAAACCAGCTGAAGAATGCCCATTCTTGTCTCATCTCAGAAGCTAAGAAGGCTTGGGCCTGGTTAGTACTTGGATAAAAGAGACTAAGTAGGAATACCAGGTGCTGTAAGCTTTAACTATTGTAAAACTTTTAAAATGAAAGTATTTACATCACTTTGTTACCTTTTGTTAAAGTATGTTAAGGGGTATTTTCTTTCTTTGATATGTTTTCCCGTCTCTTTTCTTTTTTTCTTTTTTTTTTTTTTTT